>NC_084808.1:25806158-26106158 GCF_963583255.1 Pyrus communis | reverse complement strand
GAGCCTGCCTTGTTTTTTGTGCACAAGGTTGGTCTCAATTTGTGCGACGTATCTCACCTCGATTTTTGTGCACGAAGCTCGACTCATTTTGCATGCTAGAAGACCGCCCCGTTTTCTTGAGCGGAATTTTGTGTGCCATGGTTCGCCTCATTTTGCATGATCTGAGTCTACCTCGTTTTATGTGCATTGAGCCCGCCTAACACCCATGTTTTCTGACAAAAATGTGAATATTTTATTTTCGCAAAATATTTTTCCTGAGCATTAGATTAAACTTTTTAAGGAATTTGGAAGCAGTTTTATGGTTTATTGAGTAACAAATGTATATTTAACAGAATATTTAAGCCAAAAACTAAAAAAAAAAAGTGGAAGATATGGTAATGAAGCCTCGAACATTATCAAATGAGGTTCTACACTCAAGAATCTCAACGGAAAATCTCACCTTAATTTTCAAAACTTCACAATGAGGCGAAAGTGAAAATAAATAGATTGAACAGTGATTTACCTACGAATTTGCAAAACAAATTGAAAATCGTGAGTGTTAATCCTTTTTTTTTTTTTTTTTTTTTTTAATGTACATTTTTTTTTTCTCGAACTATTTTCTGATAGTTAAAAAATACATTTTGCCAGGCTGAATGACTTCACACGTCCAACAGATTGTGACTCAGCTTGAAACCTTTCCGGTTCCACACACTACTTTCAACATTTTCTGCAAATTAATTTTCATAAAACTCTTGAAGACGAAGACGAATCGAAAAACCAGGCAGCTACAGTTTGCTTCTTCTCTGCTTTCTCCGGCCACTCTCCGGTGAGCAAGTAAACACTCAAGCTAATCGATTTGGTTTGCTTTTCGGATTGCTCTGCTAAAATTTAGAACACAAATAGGGAGTATTTAATGTGATAATTTAGAAAGATAAGATTTTGATAGGAGTTTTCAAGTGGGTTTATGTGAATTTCAACTGTGTTTATGTGATTATTTTTACTTTCCCATTTTTTCACACCTGGAAGTTGATTTCTTGCCTTTGTTTTTGTACATATCAGTATATCAGTAGTTTATTTCTTGATTGGATGTTTATCTGCATGAATTGAAATGTAATGGGATTTACTGTGTGTATAGATGCTGATACTTCAATTCACAAGTGTGGAAGAAGAACTGAGGAAGGGTAGTATTCTGTAAAGGGTATCGAGTTTGATCAGAAAAAAATGGTGCAAGGTCTGTCACTGAGCACTCTGACTGCGTTTTTCTATGGTGGGCTATGTGGGTCGATGCCTTCGTGGAGGAAGCAATTCAAACTAATGAGCAAAACCCCGATAAGTTCTGGTGTCGAAAGGTGTGGTATCTGGCATGTGGGCCGTCAAAGCTTATTTGTACGAGGTAACACCGATGTGGTAAGACAAAGGAATGTGAGGGTGGAAGCTGGGTGGCTGTTTAAAGGGGGTGATCAGGGGTTGAATGCAAGCTCGGAGCGGAGCGAGAGTGCTAATGAGGATATTTTGATGTTCTTTTTCCAGCTAGACCTGGCAACTCGAGTACAGGTTCGTTGGGGCTCATTTGATAGTTGAAATTTTGTATTAGGTGAAGTGGTATTGGTTTCTCTCGGTTTTGATATTCTGACTAGCATTTTCCTTTTGGGGATGCATTTGCAGTATGCTTTGAACACGGAACAGTATGATGTTGCACAACAACTAAGAAACAAGCTGACTGAGGTTAGATCTCTCTTCCAGATTATAATTTTTATTTCTTTTAATCTGACAAAAATTGAGGTCGAATTACAAAAGGCAAAGAATACGAAGGAAGACCTTTTAGGCTTCTGCAGTGGATGCGTAATTGCGAGTTTCTTAGCAATATCTTGAGAAACAGTGCAATTGTTAATGGAGGTTTGGTGTTCCTAGCTTTTCTATGAGCCACAGCGACGAAACTTTGGATTACTTTTAAAGTTTTAATAACATTACAAAAACCAAAAAGTGCCGTAACCAAGATCTATGATAGGTTGTAGCTGATTTTTTCGTCTTTGAAAAGGACCGTTGGCATGTAATCTTTTGGTGTGCCCCATATCAATATGCATAAGCTTCCTGGTGAGTGGAGAAACAAATAATTGCGGCCTTCCTAATTAAGTGTTCTTCTTGGAAGGTTGAAGCTGAGGTTATTAAGCAGCAGGAGGCAAAAAGGGGATCGTCTCCAAAGAGTGAAGCTCAAGATAAGGCGATAAGTATCATTTGTCTACGGTATGCCCCAAACCTTGCCATATCTAGTTAAGGGTTTAATTCAGTAAGAAAGGTGAAATTCTGTGTTGCTTCTTTCTACTTTCTTTTGACTCTTAGATTCTTTTGGCATATGGGGTCAACTATACATTAAAGTATCCTGCTTTTCTGTCTTTTCTTACAGTGCGGACCTGCAGAATGCAATTGAGAGTGAGAATTATGCCGTGGCAGCCAAGCTATGAGATGCGATTTCTAAACTGGAGGCAGTGTCACTGGATGCATCCGCCAAAGCTTTGGCACATGAAAATGCTAATTATTCATTTCGTTTGGGACAGAGAGTGAGCCATAAAATTTTTGGTACGTTATATCCATGCCTTTTGCTGAAAATTTTCATCTTCCACTGAATGTTTGTTTTTATTTTTTTTGTAAGTTGTGGTGTCAAGTAGTCTGAACATGTATGCTTCTCGATTCTGTAGTCATGTTGGGTGCATATTTGGGTGGTTGAATTTTATAAATCTGCAACAATTTCTGTGAAATTCATTACAAAAACTTGGAAGAATCTGTTTAACCAGTACAGCCTGAAAGAATCTGTTACATAATTGATAATTCTTATGTACTTTTTCAGGCTATCGAGCCGTGGTTTGTGGAATGGATCCGGTGTGTTCTGAGTCAAGTTCATGGATGGAAACTGCACAGGTTGAAAAGCTGACACGCGGTTCTAATCAGCCATTTTATCAGGTTTGAGACCTTATCTATAGCCCTTCTGTTTGATTGCTGCTATTTCTGATTGGGCCGGTGATCAAGCATCGCGTGCAATGCAATATGATTTTGAATGATCTCTGCATTATCTTTCCTCAGATTTTGATCGATGTACATGCTGACCCCAACCTTCTGGTGGCATATGGTAATACTCGACTTTCCGGCCCAATTCCTTATCAGATTTAAGTTTTCTTTTCCCGCTTTGTTGTCCATGAAGCTGCATCTTAGGAACCCCATAAAGCTGCATTTTTAGGCACTGCAATCAGCGTCTCTTTCTGCAGTTTCTGAGGAGAATCTTTTAGCCCCTGAAGAACCAGATGTGGTGAGTAGAATTCTCCCCTTCTTTTGTTTCTTTCCATCCTCAACGTTTGGTTTCCGCTTGTTGAGTGGTGTCTGCACTTGAGCAACAGAAGAAGCTTCCCTATTAATCGGGTCTGCTGTTAACCTTGTGCAGGATCGATTTGATCAACCCTACATTTCATTTTTGTTCTACGGGATGGACGCAGCTGGCGATTTCATCCCCATCAGGCAATTGCGAGAGAAGTACAATAGGCCACGACACGAAATCCCCTATGATCCACTGGATGAGGGGCAAGGAAGTGATGTTTAGACAAATCCCGGAAACTGACCTTGTATAAGATACTGGTTTACATAGAGCCCGTCAATATATTCGTTTCTTCTGCCTTAAATGACGGCATTTTGTCATAACTTTGAGGAAATATGCACAAATACAAGGGTTACGAACTCTTAATCAAAAATAGCATTCCGGTTAGCGTCCTTCGCTGCTTTTTTCAGATGTATTCAGAGTAACGTTAACATTTACAAGTTAACTTAAACCCTTCAAAGCACGGTATTTGTATATCCACAAATATAGCCCCACCATTCACATCCAAGTTCAAATCTGTTTGCTCGACCCGCATGCCTTCTTCTGCGTTGTGCCTTCCAAGTCTTGCATCAACAATCGTCATGGATGATCTGTTTATCGAATGCTGTTAAGTCATCCAGGGTAGCCGTGCAGCATCCCATGCTGTCACTTTTCTTCATTAGTTTGTTTGAAGAAGCATGCCCGTGAACGTTCCATCAAGTAGAACAGTATTGAGGTCGCAGAAAGTGCCTTGCTCTTGGGGATTCGAAATTTTTATCCATTCATCCAGATCTTGGATGCAGTTCCTATGCAAGAACTGGTAATCAGCTCAGAGATGTGTTAAAACTTTTAAGCATCTAGAGCAGGGCACCAGTGCAATTTGAATCTTGGTATTGCTGCATCTCCTCGTCCGAAAATCGACTCTTTACATCCTAAGCAACACATGCCACCCTAACAGGTGCAATGTGATTTCTGATGCCCATCTCTACTTGGCTATATGCAAGGGACTTGCTCAATCCTCTCTGCTTCATTAGCTCTCTAACCTGATTAACTTGGCTCCATCTGCCATCTGAAGCATACAGGTTACGCATTAGCACATAGTAGCAAGCTTCATCGGGATGCAACTCTAGCATTCTTCTTATCGCCACTTGGCCAAGGTCAAACCTTGAATAGAGTCCGCATCCATGGAGAAAAGCCCCAAACAAACCAACATCTGGCTGAATCAGCATTCTCTCAATGAATTCCAAGGCCTCTTCAAGTTTGCCAGCACAAGCCAGTAGATCGACCATGCATGCATAATGCTTCATCGAGGGCTTGAAGTTATAGTCCTTGCAGAGTGAATTGAAATAGTTCCACCCTTCTGCAATCACTCCTGTATGGCTACAAGCTGATAATAAGGTCGTGAAGATTACTTCGTTGTGCTCTAGATGCTTCTTTAACATGTCACTGAAAAGTGCAAGGGAACCTGTAATGTCACCCTGAATTCCATAACTGCTAATCATTGCACTCCACTTGATGGTGTTCTTCTCTCCCATTGCATCAAAAACTAGACCAGCAGATTCAGCATCCCGCACTTGGAGTAGAAGTTTAAAAGTGCAGTGCCAACATGGATATTTGCAGTTAATAGGCCATCCTTTATCGAGTGAGCATGAAGCGATGAACCAACTGGAAGAAAACCAAGAGAAGCACAAGCTGAGAGGACACTTGACAATGTGAACGCATCATGTGAGAAAGATTCTGATCTCATTTGATGAAACAGTTGGAGGGCTTTGTATGAAGACCCGTTTTGGGAATACCCAGATATAATTGAATTCCAAGCAATCACATTCTAGTAGGAGATTCTTTCAAAGATATAACGAGAATCACTAATCATACGGCATTTTGCATACATCTCCACCAGAGCATTTCTCACAGTAGATTCCTTCAACACAAGTTTTATCCCAAGACCATGGATTGACCTTCCCAAATTCAAATTACCCGACTGTGCACAAGACGAAAGCACACTTGCAGTTGTTATGGAATTGGGCAAGAGACCAACCCATTTCCTATCCATAAACAACTCCAAGGCCTAGTCGGGATACCCACATTGAGTGTACCCTACAATCATTGCTGTCCACGAAACAAGATCGATCCCACAAAACTCATCGAATAAGGAACGAGCATCTCCAATGTCCCCGCACTTGACATACAAGTCCAGAAGCGATGTCACCAGAAAAGACTTAAGTCCAATACCATTCTTAATCAAATGTCCATGATCCACTTTCCCTGATGTAAAGATCTTAACTTTGTACACGCCGTAAGTATGCTTCCTAACGTGAACTGATTTCCTTCGACCAACCCCTCTCTCATCCTATTAAACAAGACCAACCCATCTTCTGGACAATCATTTTGCACATACCCAACTATCATTGAAGTCCAACAAACCACATTTCTATCAACAATCCCATCAAAAACAGCCCAAGAACACTCAATCCGTCCACACTTCGCACATGCATCCACCAAACCTGTCAACACGAAACTATCAGGACTCGCCACCTTAACAATCCGGCAGTGCACCTTCCTCCCTTCATCTAAATCTCGCAACTCACTACAGGCCTTTAACACAATCGAGAAAACAATGTTATCATGCTCTCTTGCGCACATTCTCACACGATTATAAAACCCTATAACCTCTTCATACAAATTGTGCATAAAGTACCACCTCAGCATCACTTTCCACGAATAAAAAAATCTGGGCTTGGCATTTTATCGAACAGATACCGGGCATACTTGATGTACCCAAATGACCCATATAAACTTGATCAATTTTGTCCGACACAAGAGATCGTCGGCGAGGCCGTGGAGGACGAGCAAGCTGTGGACTTTCTTCAGGGAATCGATGTTCCTGCACAAAACGAGAAGCTTAAAACATGGGTTCGAAAACACCGCGAGCGTCGACGCAATGGTTTGCGAAAAGTCGGGAGGCTCCGACGGTGGTGATTGGTAGATGGCATGCATCAGAGTCCGCCATTGAAGTAAGGGCGTTTTCTGTATTTGCAGATGTAAGGTGGAGATGAATTTCTTCATCGTCGTCCTCATCAAATTTCCTTTTGTTTTAATATTCTCGGAAAATTGTTCAGTGTTTGAAAAGCCGTTGATTCATGGCGGCTGATGCCGTTAAACCACCCATACGGTTTATTTTGGCGCGCCCTGATCTTTTTTTTTGTGTTACATTATGGGCCTTGAGAAATTGGTCGGCCCAAAATTTCTGGGCTGGTTCTGAAGCTCAAGGTCCATTCCATTTCATCAATAATCATGTTGTGATTAACATATTCTTTTTATAAAATCTTAACTAACAATTAGTTGGGATTATGACATAGTAACGCGATTAGTTTGGATTTTGTCATTTTTTGGGGTTAGACCGTCTCCAATGAAGCTGTCAAATTTTATTTTCATAGCTGATGAAACAAAATAACATTTTGTAAACTCTCCTATTCCAGCATCGATGTCAAATTAAAATGTTTTTTTATTTTTATAAAATCAAGTAGGTTAAAATTTAATAATAAAATAGTCAATAAGCGAAGAAAAATAAAGAAATATGTGGGCCGAACATTAAAATAAAACAATTAAAAACTTGACGTTGCCTTCAAATTTGGCAGCAAAGTGTAAAATGTCAATTGATGTAGAATTTTGGCATCTCCTTTGAAGCTAAAAAAACCACCTTTTTACTTATCAAAACAGTCCGTGTTGAATTTTTGAGATCTCCATCGAAAATTGATTTTATATGTCATTCATCTAAATAGTTGCTTTTTAAATTTAATTAATACTAATAAGATTTACCAACAAACAAAATAAGATTTAAGAAAGGGAAAGTTAATCATTTCTGAATAAAATAATTGGAAACATATTCAAACATATCTGCTGCCTGAAAATGATTTCCCAACATCCTCGTTTCATAATCACAGACAGGTAATCAGTAATTTAAGACAAAAAATATATATTAAAAGAAATTAACAAAACCCAGTTGAATGAGACCATGGTATCTTGAAGAGACCAATGATTATCCAATTTTTTTCTTAAACAAACCTGTTGGTAGTCAAATTTAATCATAAAACCTTTTACTTTTTGGGTGGGTTTACGAAAATGTTAAATTTTGAAATTCAATGAAAATAACGGAGGAGTTGAAACTTTAGAATATATTCTTGTACGCCAACAAAAGGTGTTATCCAGAACAATTTTATAGAAAGAACACAACGATAAAAAATAATAAAACGACCGCAATCGGGAGAATTTGAGTCTAAAATATATTTAAATATTGTGAACAAGATTACGACCAGACTAAACGTTAGTTGGTTAGCAATCACGATTCTCACATAATGACCGTTTCATTTTCAATTGTTTATTAGGTCGTATAAAAGGATAATAAAATAATATAAACATGTACCATGCTGAGTATATAAACAATTCAAATTGTCAATTGTTGAATGGTTGAATTCTTGAAGCGTGATTTTGAGTTTGTGGGGGGTCGAGTGGGTTTCTTTAGCATTATTATTACTAGAAAATTTAAATTTTGAAATTTATATCTATTCATTTCACAAATTATAAAATTTAAACTCATCGAATAATAATAAATAATATAGTGAGCATTGTTTGAGAGTGATGAACAAAAATATTCTCAAATAAAAAGAGAAGGGAGTGAGGGAAGGAATGTGATTGGTGGGGAGTTGGAAAGAATATCTATATTTTAATATGCTTGTTTAAGATGTAAATATTTCTATTTTAACTTAATAAAATTTATAGAGAAAAAACCAAAATAACAAGGGTGTAGATAGTGAAAGAAAATAATATTACTTAATATTACAATTTTATTTTTTTAAACTTTCTAAATAATAAGTTTAAGAAGGATGACAAGTTTGACATCAACTTATTTTATTATCATAATGGTGAAAAATGTATTGTGACTTTGTATAACGACGCAGGTTGAAATCCGGTTTTATAAGCTGAATCACGAGGGTGGGCATGATGGAGGGAGGGTGGTGGGATTTTGTTTGGTTGACACGCAAGATCTTGACTAGGATGATTGGGACAAAGAGAGTGTAGAGATTGAGGTAGTAGTCACTGTACCAGCGAATCAAATCCACTCTCAGTCTCAGATGCCGACAGACGACAGTCCCATTCAATGATTCAATCATTCATCCCACGTTGCACCTCACTCTCTCTCTCTCTCTCATTGCTGCAGCGCGTCGTACAGCCCGAAAGATCTTCTCCCTTCCTCACACGCTCGCTCTCTGTCAGTCCATGAAACATGTCCTCCCCACGCGCCTCATTTCGCGTGCTTCTTTTTCTTACGTTTTCTTTGGTTGAGAACTTCTCGTACAAACAATAATAATTTCTTTTTAGGACATCAATTCATTGCCCACAAAAAAAAAAAAAAAAAAAAAAAAAAGATATCATTACATTTTTATTTTTTATTAGGCTTTTAATCAAAATAATTTTTGAAATTTACATAACTTCTCACAGTAGTTCCTGAAATTTTTCTCAATTTATCCACCATCAATCATTTTGATCATTTGCTAAAAATCTCCATTAAATAAGATAAAATGACAAACATACCATGAACTTTTGTCAAATCATTTTGGTCATTTGCTAAAAATCTCCATTAAATAAGATAAAATGACAAAAATACCATGAACTTTTGTCAAATCATTTTGACCGTTGTTTACTAAATTGAGAGTATTTTTGTTATTTTGATCTTTATTTAATAAAAATTCACGGAATGACCAAATGGTTGATGGTAGACTAACTCAGGGACCACTTCTATTGATTTCAAATCTCAATGACCTTAGTATTACGGTCTGGTGGTATTCTTCTTCATTTGAAAGTGAGAGGTTTAGGTTCGAATCTTGCGGATGACAAATTCAATACTAAATTAGGTTGCCTATTTTGTGGCTTAGCGAACTCTCTCTCCCTCTAGTGTAAAAATATTGATATACTTATAAAAAAAATTATGCAAATTTTAAAAACCATTTTAACTAAAAAGTCTTTTAATTATTAACAAGCGTGAAATTTTCTTTTTATTGTGAATAAGTATATTACAAAGTAAGTCTACATATATAAAAAATAAAAATATTGTCAAATTAAATGATATTTCAAATTTTCATATAATTAATAAGAGTCAGTAGTCCACACGTTTGCGCAAAAGTATTCGTAACGTAGTTCTTATATTTTCGTCAATATGGCATAAAAACATATTTTGTACAAGTAATTATTTGATCAATGAGGTTGTATGAGTTATTTCTGGTTATATCAAGTGACGTAACTGAAAAAAAAAAAATTACCAGGTTTGTTATTATTATTTTTGTTTTGTGAAATATTAAGGAGATTCTCTTAAAAGTATAACTGTGAATGGACTCTCTGCCTTCACATATTTTTAGCATAATATTTTATAATGTTAGCATGAAAATTGAAGTTAATCTGACATGTGACAGAGAGTCCATAGATAGTCTCATTTTAAGAGAGTCTTTTTAGCATTTATTGTTTCTATAAGAAAAAAGTTAATTATACAAATATTCTTTGAGGAATGCTAAGATGACTTCTCTCAAAAGTAAACTCTCGCTACTTATTACATTATAGTGGTATTCTTCTTCATTTGTAATTGAGATGTCTTATGTTCGATTATCGTCAAAGACAAATTTAAATCACATTATTATGATTAGTCCATTATGAAGCTGAGCCCACTCTCCCACCTCTTACGATAGATAATATCATTGTTCAAAAAAAAAAAAAAATTAGAACTCTCTACAGACTTTCTGTCACCTTACAATTAACGTCAATTTTTAAGTTAACATTATAAACAATCGTGTAAAAACATAAAGTGTCAAACAGTCGTAAAGAGTTCAATTTTAAGAAGACATCCTCAGCATTTCTCATGTTCTCTTGGTATCTTAATAATGAAACAAACTTTTCAAGTGCTTTATTACTGAAAAAAGGAAGAAGATACAGAGACGAGGTGGTTAGATAAAGTCATAGGTTGGCTAAGATTGCATCGAACACGCCAAATGCCAATTCTTGTTGGCTTTCTTTTGTCCTTTTTTTATTTTTCATGCTTTTCGGTCCAGAATATTTATTTATTTGATAATTTCACCTTTGTCAATGCTTTTGCAAGTTAAACGAAGCTTATTGGTGGGGCATGTTTGGCCAAAAGCCTTCCCAAATTTCTGTAAAAAGTTAGACAATGAACTAAAACCGCTTTCCTCATTCGCAAACAAACAAGGCACCTCATGTGGTTAACTGTAACCCACCTCTTGTTTTACACGCTTATGTGGCAACAACATAACAAAATGGATCAAAATATCAAATCTTCGCTTCATTTCTACTACGGTTTCATGATATTCTTCTTCACTTGTTGAGACAAGTTTTATATTTGATTTTTAACGTTGAGTTTGATACAAAGTTATTATTAGCCTATCATGTGATTTAACGGTAAGAATGAATCCCACATGGTATCTTTTATTACAGTTGAGTGTTTTTTTTTTTCTCTTTTTTCTTTTCCCCTTTTGTATTGGTGGATATAGTGTTTGTACTAGTAATTAGCTACCATTGTAGACCGAGGTGTAGCCAAGTTGGCTAAAATATGTGCTCCCGCCTCTGCACCCAAGTTCGGATTTCCCTTCTGTGAACTTTGAAGTTCGGATCGGATTAAAGAAGAGTACTGGTTTGAATAAACAAAAATCAGAAGCAGGATATTTACATCCGAGATAAATGATAAAATCACATCTCAATTCCCCAAAGAGAAGCACAAAAAGAACACTGGTATCTATCCGGGAGTAAAATTTATGCAACATTATTTATGAAAAATACAAAGATGGTAGCACCCAAAGACAGAAAAATCAAACCAACCCAGACTTTGGGCTAAGAAATGTACAGAGGGCAGTCAATCCCCATGACAACCTCAAGCCCCTGCAGCCACAGAAACAACCACCCTAATTTTTCTCTATAGAAACTCAATAAGTTAAAATCCTCGTCCCATTGTTTAGGTTAAAGCAACGGATGACGCGAGATTATTACCTGCCGCGCATCTCTGTCTACGGGGCCTTCTGGTCGTTTTACCCCAACCGGTTAGGCTTCTATCTTCCAGTCCCATTTCGGTATTATTAAGCTGCTGTACCAGCGGAGCGCAAGCTGGGATAGTTTCCACAGGGGGAGAGGGATTCACCACTGCTCGTCGCCTGCCCCTACCACCACCGTTTCTTGTTGAGTTTCTCCTGGTTAGTCCTGACTGCCATGAATGGCCTGTTGCCCGCATTAACCCTCCAAATGTCTGGAGATCTTCAGTCACTTCGTGCCTTGACAAGGAAGCAAGACCAGGAAGGATATCCCTTTGGAAGTCCCTCCGCTGCCTCCCTCTCCTTGACTGGCCTTTTCTGGGTGGATTTGGTAGTAATGTGTTTCCTGTTTCTTCCAGCTTCAAGTTTTCTGGAACCAGAGGCTTAGGCATGTAATCTTCTTCCTTGGTCTCTCTCAGTTTCAAAGTCACAAATTCAAAGTAATCAAACGCGTCTGATAAAGATTCATCATTATCATCGCCATCTTTGCCTCTCACAACAATGTCAAACTTGCTCTCAAGATCATTCCCACAAGTAGAAGCTATCTCCACAAACCACAGAAGGGGGTCAGTTGAAGAAGCTTCGGGTGGACTGCAAGAGGATTCATCAGTATGATTGTGGGGACCAGTTGATGAGATGGCAACTATTGCCTCCGCTGCTACTCTCACAAGTTCCTCCTGAGGAGGTTCAGCTGGGTGTTGTAGCGATGATAAAGGCATTGCTTTCTGCTTTTCAGCAGATGCTTCCACAAGAACGACACTATCATCAGCCTCGGGAACAATGGGGGCTTCCAAATCTATTCCTACTGTGATCTTCACACTGGTGCTTGGAGCAGGAGATTTCAAAGATTCTTCATCATCACTGACATACGAGTTCAAATCGATGACATGTCTGAAACTTGCAACCTTCATATCTATTCTCTCTTCCACAACTACAATTTCTGATACATTCAGTGTGGCCAAGTCAGGAGCTGAAGGATCACAAGGCAAGTTGATATCCAGTCCTCTGTTTCTCTTATTATTTTCCACAGACGGGGAGGTAAGAGAATAGGACTCGTTCTTAGCATTATGAGGCCTTTCAAAAATAGGAAATCCAAGAAGTTTTCTCTTGCACAGGCTGTCACCAAGTTCGGTCCTTCTGGCCTCAACATCATTCTCGCAAGGAACTGATTCTATGTCCTGAGCAAAAACTTGATTTAAATCGTCCACACCAGTCTTTGAAACTCTGCCTGCATTGGCAAACTCATTCTTAGAAGAAGGCTTGGCTCTTAGCCACGGCAAAGCTGCAAGATGGTCCTCATGCTTTTGTTCTACCCCTACGATCTTAAGACCTTGCTGGGGTATTTCCTCATCGGATGAGCTATTTGAAAGCACTACATTTAAGTTTACTTCCTTTGCAAACTTCACATCCTTGCAAGTTGAACCCTTGTAGTGCGCTGCTGAACCCTGACTCCTCAAGTGCTCAGAGCCTCCATTGTGATCGTTACTGCTGCTCTGATAGTCGTAGCTAAGAGACGGGAAGCGAACTAGTTCCTTAGATCCTGAAGATGAACCATGGTGAAACCCATTTTGGTATGGTACTTCACTTCCAGAACCATGGTTAGAACTAGAATTGCTGTTGAGATACCACCTATCTCCCAAAATCCCATTGCTCTGAACTGATGACTGTGAACTCTTGCTCAAGGTAGCAGATGAGGGAAAACACGGGTGAGTTTGAACTGATAACGGCTTTTGGCTTACGCCACTGCCTGTCTTTTCCAACGATGGAACCGAGCGAGTCCACGGCCTGGCCACATCTGAGGAAGGAAGAACGGGATGATATGGACTGGGCATATGAGAAGCCACAAAATTGTTCAGATGCTTATTATTGGAAATTTCATGATTTCTTTCCGAATCCTCCACAACACAAACTGTCCTCTCTCTCCACAAGTCCACCTTGCTTTTATCAGTCAGATGGAAAGCAGTTTCGTGAACATTGTTAATAGAACCTTGCATTGGCTGGGACGATATCAGCAACCTTTCCGTTTGGAGACATTGGGAAACAGTTTTAAGGTTGCTTTTACTTTGCCCTGTAATACAATACATGAGAGCTGGAATTAACTTTTATAATGGAAATGATCTATAACAAGAAATGCAGCATTCTCAAAGCATAGCCGAATGGCAACATAGCCCATAACAGGTGCCTAAAGATTCACCAACTACGTGCATCGTAAATTATGAAAGAATGAGGTGATCCTGCAGCTCTGAACACTAATGTAAGTTGTTCAGGTTAATCCCTTATTTCATCTTTTATATTTCTTTGTTGTTTTCTAATACACTCCTATTTATAATTTTGATTTCTTTATCAATTTCTTTGAAACAATCTAGAATATACTATAATCGCACATATGAATACTAAAGCAAAAGGAAATGCAGAAGTCATAAAGGACCAACTTAAAGTTTCACCAAACTTCATGTATACCTGCTTCAAGGACATGGGAAAACCACCCTTTTCCACTTCCGTTCTCCAAATGTATGTTGTTCTGGATAACCTTATCACTTACAACATGAGAGTTGTTGAATGATATTTCCTTTGGCAAACCTAAAAGCTGCGACCTCGACTTAGCAGCCTGATAGGGGCCCTGAATCTTTCCTTGATAAGAGTCATGGCCCAGAGGATAAGCGTATTCTGAAGCATTTGTTTCTTCAACTTGAATAGGCTCATTCAAGTCAGCCAAACCATTTGTGCTCCTCAAACATGTATCAGATCTTGAAACATGTCCTTTGCAATCTGTCTTCACACCTTCACCAAAAAAGAGCTTTGCACCACCCTCGAGTTCAGTTTTACAATTTTTATTCGGCTGACAACTAGGTGTGCCAGAAACTTTCTCATCAGTGAACTGCTCCCCTTCGTCAGAATCAATGTACACATCAGCTGGAAGTTGAAGATCAAACATCTTTTTCCTCACTTTTGTGGGTCTCGACTCCATCACCTCAACATCTTTCGAACTAATCCCATTTTGGTATGGAAATAAACCAATTTTTTGGTTGTTTCCTTTGACAGCACTAGATGGAGAATGGGTACCTTCAACACCTGGAACCAATGGTCCAGCATTAACAGAGTTTACCAAAGGAAAGCTGGAATCATGCCATTTCCGAGCATCTTCAGATGTAATTTGAGATGCTAAGGGACTTGACGACAATGATGTTTCCATGGGTATCTGGTTTCTATTAAGTTCTTTCATTTTTATTTCATCCATCAAGTCCCTTTGAATTCTGTACAGCCGGTGAAGTTCAATCACCTAGAAGACATGAAAATCCATAAATGTTCAAGTTCCTACTATATAGAGTAGAATAACAAATTAGCAAACAGCATTTGGATTCAATCAGTCAATATACCAACTTAAGGTCCTCCAAATATAGAATTCAATTAATTTACAAAGATATCCAATTGACAGAATCACAAAGAATTGGTAAAGGTTTGAGAAATATTGTATGATAAGAAAGTAAGTACCTGATTCTTAAATGTGGCCTCGTGCTCAAGCATGGTCTGCTTGACTACATCCTTATCATACCCTGGAAAAGCATCACTTGTGGCCCTCGGCAAGAAACCGTTGCAATACTGCCTGTTTGACAAGGTTTTATCTCCATAATATAAGGGCCAGCTACAATTGTTTGGATCCTCGTTAAGATCTCTCACTGAGTAATACCCGGGCATGTAGCTTTTGCACTCCATTTTTGTCCCCATTCCTGGAAAAGGAAAACAGTAAAGCAATACTTCAGTGACAAAATTAAGGCATACCAAACAGGGAAACTGATGGACTATACAAGGAAAATGATATCAAGTACACGTCAAGGAATCCTATTTGGCAGAACTACTCATCCTGGCTCTTAATATGACCGGAGAGGGAAATGAGTTTCGTTTATATACAAGAAACAACAATCTTCCGTGCAGTGTAACACAGTAGCCTGAATAAGAAAGATGCTTACATTTAAGTCATAAGAACTATTAAATCATCCACATTCCCACCCTGAAATAAGGTGGGACGAACAGAATGACAACAGTGCTAACCACTCAAGTTGGTACATACTAGAACACAAAGGTGAGGAAATTCTAATGCAAAAATCAGCGCAAGGGCCAACAAAGCAACGTGGTTTGCTTTCACTATGGCTAAACTGAGAACCTAATGTTTCTTGAAACAAATTACATGAATTCCATCTTCATCGAGAACTGTCAGAGTAATGCAAGCGATTGCTACACAAAAAGGCCTCCAGACAGTCTTGAGTCCTGTGCAATATGAAAACTTGGCAGTGCCTCAAATATGAAATCACTAGTTAAAGCTACTATCTAAAGTCTATTTTATGAATCATGTCACCCAAAATAGAAAATTTTGCATGCTTGAGAGCCCCAACTATGAATATTACTGCGCTTCAGCTGAAAATTTAACAAACGCTTTTGTCCCCTCGTAGACTTTGAATGCTATCTAGAACAAAAATCCAACGTACTGCTGCTTTTCGACCAAAAAAACACAATGCTGCTAAAAGAGCAGGGATCCACATCTGTCGTTTACAAGGGAAATCAGCGACAACTGAAGGAACTGCGCCAAAGCAGCACAATAATAGCACATGCACAAAGACCTCAAGTACCATTTTTTACAGGTTAACCGGAAATATAAACCAATCCATTCAATTTACAAAAGACACACAAGTGAACACTTAATATGATTTCAAATCAGTGATGTCATCTATAACGAACAAGAACCCATTGCGTTTAATGGGTATCGATCCACCAAAACGGAATCAACCCACAGTAGAAACCTCAATGAATCAACAACAATAGAAACTAAATTTACCATTCCCTTCAATCTCAAGCCTAATGGATGCGAGCTTCAAGAAAACAAAAGAGGTATCTTTAACTGATGCAATTCGAAGCAGACACAAAAAGGCCAAAAAGCTGAAAGCAAAATAAGCAATAACTAGAGACAAGCTATCACAGTATCACCAAACCAGAGTGAAATTTGAGGGGAAAAGCCCAACATACTGGAACTTTTAGAAATCATATGTTCGAGAATTGAACTCTGCAATAAAAGTTAATTAAACAGATCTGGAAAAATTGCAGACGACAGAAACCCAGAAATTACAGTAACCAAGTCTAAAATTACCCACACACAAAAAATCTAATTTTCCAACAAACCAATCAACAAAGAAAAGAACCTGAAAACTTGCAATGAGGAAACAAATGCACAAACCCATAAACCCAAACATTCAACCCATAAATCCCAACAATTTACCAAAACTTGATACTGAATTTGAATTTACCCAATTCATCAAATCACCCAAAAAAACTATCTGAATTCAGAAAATTCAATTTACCCAGAAAGCAGATAAGAATTTTACCTCAGACCCACATCCTATTTTGTTCACCTCTCCTCCTCAAAGCATCATCCCCAACAGATTGAATCATTCAGAAGAAGCTTTTCACGCGGTGGAAAATTCACACTAAAAAAAAAATAGCAAAGCAGCTGAAAACCAAAATTGTATATCTGAAATTATACAAAAAAACAACAAAGTGGGTGCTTTTGCAAACACCATTCAGGAAGCCTAGATCGTCATCAGGTTGAAGAAAAGGAGGAGATTTCGATCTGATGGGCCACACACACTCTCTCTCTATCCCCCTCTCTCTCTAACAAAAAAAGAAAGCACAGAACTTTAGAGAGAGAAAGAGTTTTTTTTTTCTTAGAGAGAGAGATCCCAGATAAGAAATCTTCACACAAACAAAAGACCTTCTAAGAACAGTGACATGGAATTTGTCAACATCCGGTCTCTTTTTATTCTCTGCTTTTTCTTCACTTCTCTCTCTCTCTCTCTCTCTCTCTATTTTTTTTTTCTCCATCAATATTTTTACCAATAATTTATATATATATAGGTTTTCCAGGAAATGAAAAGAAATGGGCATTTCTAGATTCTCTCCACCTTCCTTGCTTTTGGTACAGATATTAAAAAATATTATGAAACAAGTCTTGGTAGACTACATAGCAGATTAAATACATATAATATATACACACACACATATAATATATATTATATGTAGTAACATATGCAACGCCTGCATTACTGCAACAGCAGGAGGCACACCAAAGCTTTCTGAGCCCAGGTTTGTTACAAAAACACTGATTAATTAACACATAAAGCACTCGGATTTTCCCATTTTAAGCAGTGATTAATCGGTTAATCCCAGCAGACAAAATGTGGGTCCCACTGGTACTGTGGCAAGGATGAGGTTTCCTGAGGCTTTATGACAGCAAACAAATGCCCTTCCGGATGCATTTTATTTACGAAAATGGGATTTTTTATGCTTCTGCTGTTTGGCATTGATTGGCCGGTACTCTGTTTTTTCTTGTAACAGCGAGTTTATTTGGTTAAAAAAGCAGATAGTATAGCCTCTACCACGTGGCTGTTTTGGAGCAAATCTTAGATTGCACGATGAGTGTGCCAGGTCAATTAGGAATGTTAATCACTTTATTAATTACAAGCTAATTAATCATGATTTTCTTCGTTTTACCAAACTAATCATTATAGAAGGTGAATTTATGGAGAGATTTCACTTATCATATACTTCATGAAAATAATTACTCGGGCGACGTTAATCTGCTGTTGGGTATACTAGATTTTTATGCAAATAAATTTGCTTCAAATGATATTCGGGAAACAAAAAGTTTGTAAATGCATCCAATTATTTGATTAGTACATCTCTATTTGAAAATTAATAAAAATTTTGGTCCGTTACTATCTTTATGGGACAATTACTCTCTGTTTAAAAATAAACGGTGAAATTCTTGAAATTCTAATTTACGATTTGAAAAAACTAATGCTTGTTCGAAATAGGGTTATGCTTGGGAGACTACCAGTTTAAATCATATTTTGTAAACCATATCACGTGGTTGTCGATAATTATATTATTATTTAAGTGTTGATTAACATGTTGAGTATGGACTAATCACGTCATCTGTAAATACTTTAATAACAGTGTGCTCTCTTGTATTTTATTCTCATCTGACCTTGCTCAGGTCTATACACTGTTAGGGTTGGTAGGGCATCTCTACTAAGGTTCTCTCGAGTTAGGAATCATTGGCCTTGAGCTGGGTAATCTACCTATGTGTAACAATTTTTTTAAAATTTTCACTCCAAGTGCGCAAATATTGACACAAAATGTTGAATAATGTAAACGATCTCGCACCAAAAAGTTGATAAAATAAAACACAACACTTAACAAATAGTTATGCTACTGATTGCACCGATATTATTTTTGGACAAAACTTTACATATGCGTAACCTTAATACAAAATAAGATAAAACGGAAAATAAAATTGCGATTAATAGTGTGTTGAAATATATTTAGAAATGTCCATCAAACAAAACCAGCAAAGTCGCGACCCCAAAATACAATCCCAAAAATGGCATCAGTGGATGGTCTGGGCAAAGCAAACAATGCATACCTGTTTTGGACATAAACTAAACATGGTGCCTAGCTCAAGTAACACAGATATGGAGGTTGAGTTGTTCAAAACCCTAGGGCAAATCCGACCTACAAAACAAAACCAAGTTGCAACAACCTAAAGTTCACGGGGAAGGAATCGTACTCGAGACTTAGGTTTTTCAAAGCGAGTACATTTGTTCTAGTTAACGTGGCGCTATAACGTTTGCTTCATCTTGGTCATGTTAGAAAAATTAATTAAAAATCAGAATGAAGATTATGAATATTTTTCTTAAATATAATTTAGATGATATTTAATCATAAATTGGTTGTGTATCTCCACCGAATGTCTCAAACTTCAAGACACTTGAATCAACCACTTCTAATTCTCTTTACCAGACATGAAAACCTTTTCTTGTACATACTCATTGAGTCAAAGTTCTTTTTTCATCCTCTTTTTCAATCGTATAAACCTATTTAAAAAATGCATATATATATATATATGTATGTATGTATCTGTCTCTCTCTCATGACTCTCTAGTGGTTTTGACAAATCTACCCAGAAAAATTCAAGCAATTTATTTTCAATATACAATTAAAGAATTAATTACAATACTTATATAATACAATTACTACTTGAAGATCAAATTAATTCATGTGAATATATGTATTTAATACAATCACCATCTAAAAGCATTGTAGTCAAATCCTATCGTTAAACTCATATAAGTTGAACAAATGACAATTTTTATAGTTAAAAGATTAAAAAAATAAGCATAAGACATTAGCAAAAAATGAGTTTTTCCTAGATGCGATTGAGTTGAATTCTTCTCCATACATGTAGATTAAAGTAGATTATCAATTACAAAAAAAAAATTAAGAAATATAATTAACCTTCTAAACAAGTAAAGTAATCATTGCATTTTTTTTCTTTTTCTTTTTTTTCCTCTTTTTCATTTGATATGTTAGATTTTTTACTCATACATGCGAGAAACGTCAACAACAAACACATAGCGCATGCTAAGAGGTTAGCATTTAACTTAAGTAACTAGAGACAAACTCTCTAATCCATCCAACCTACAATGCCCACATACAATTGAGCACAACGAATAACTGGTTGTTAATTATTTAATCAGCCTAGATATTTTTCCGATGGTCCTTTAATTCCCCCATTAGTCACTTTCATGGAAAATGTGTGAGGCTTTCCAACCAGAGGAAGATTTGGCAAACTAGATGTTAAGGGCCCCACAAGGGTTTATGGTGCATGGGGTCCCACAAAATTTGATTGACTCAAGCTTTAAATATAAAAGGTTGATTTTTGGTCAATTAACGCTAATTTTATTTCCATTTTGTGGGTAATTTGGTGAGAGGCTCTGGTGGAAAAAAACTTATTGAAATCAGATAACAACTCTCTATGTGTTTTTCCGGCTTCCATAATAGTGAATTTTCGTGGCAAAACAACCCGCTTGTCTTCTTTTAAAAAAAATTCAGATAAAGACAAATTTTTTTTTTTCCGGGTAAATTGATGGAACCCTAGTTTGTTACAGGAACAATGAGTTCTTGAGATCTACTCCTCTGTACAATTTTCAGAAACAGTTGCAAAAGCCAACTCAGTGTTTCAATTTATTCCCTTGAATAGCAACCCCATCCCCCTTCAATTGGTTTCAACTACAAGAGTTAATAAAACAGCATGGACTTGGTACAAATGATTTCGGTGACAGAACTACGGGTTTTTTATGTCTTGGCTTTCACATGATCTTTTTTTCACATATTTTTAGTTTTGCGTTTGGATTTGTTACGAAGGTTAATGAAAATATTGGTAATTAGAGAAGGTCTTACTTATCTGCCTTTAAGACCGAGGCATTGCAAATTGTTTGTTTTCAAGTCTAAGTCATGTATCCTTATCTCGGTTTAGGTTGGCACAACACTTCACTTTTGATATGTTCGGGATCATAGGGTTACTTATGAACTTAAAGACTTGACTTTACTAAACCGGCACACCTATTTGTTGGCTCCTACCACTCCTCCTTCTTTGGTGGCATATTTGCTCTTAATCTTGATGTCTCTTATAATCAAGATGAAATACTTCTTGTTTCTCGTGTTTTGTTGCTTGAGCGTTGTAATTTGTTTAGAATCTCAAGTACTCATTATGAATCGAGATGAAATATTTCTCGTCTCTACACCGCCAAAACTAGACTATAACGAGTCAAGTTAAGGTAGTTGAGGGTCAGTTTTCGAAAACGAGTTAACTTGTGGGGGCATGTTATTGATTTTTCTTTAACATTTTTTAAAGATGAAAGCAACAAGACTTAATTGTCCAATATCTAGATTGATCCGTGATTTGACTGAAGGGAATTTGGATAAGTTTCTTCTCGCACAAATGAAATTGCACAAAAGTTTGGCTTTGGAAATTAAGGGGCACTATGTGTGTATAAAACAAGAATTGGCGGAGTCACTTTGATAAAATTCCTACCAAACTTTTCCTTTTTCTGAGAAGATTATCCTGCCAAATTTGTTCTCAATAATTTAATATTTTCACTGTAAATAGTAAATTTCAATTAGTAAATTGTAAAGATAGGTTTTTAAATTTTTTTTTATTAAAAGCAGCATTTTAGAAAAGTTAGAATTTCAATTGTGTTTGGTAAATGAAAAAAAAAATCTTTAATTCATGGGTTCAAAGCAACAAAAACTAGAAGCAGCTATATATATATATATATATATATATATATATATATATATATATATTTGTATTGAAAAAAAAACAATTCTTTTTATTGAAGTCAGGTGAACAGTACCAATTAATAAAACTTCAGATTGAAAATCTTACCCCACTTTTTTGTTTTTGCTAAAAATACTCTTAGCACTATAATCTACTAAACTGTTACCTACTTCTTTTCACAGTTGTTTATTCTCATAGTACAACAAAAGCAGTTTTGAAAAAAGCACGGCAACCCCAAACTAGCCCTAACTCAAGCTTGTTTTGATTACAGGCAAATATTAATGTTCTAAAGAACAATAACGAGAGGAGAGGGTTATAACTTGAAAAAAAAGTAGATTGAAGAGAATGTAAGTGATTTTCGAAAAACACTAGTTATAAAAACTGCATCAAATTTTATAGGGTTAAACTTTTCGAGCATATAAGTGATTTTTGCACACTCATATTTACATTTCGTAGATCAAATAAGATTCACGTGACAAAAATAAACATAAGCATGCAGAACGAAAAACCAAAAAAAAGGTTTGCGAAAACTATTTCCCTTTCAAGAATTGCCTAATTTGGTATTCCCACAACTTGATGCATGTGCATGGAAACGGAAAAAGATTTGAAACAGAATCCCAGCATCGAGAAAGGTAAGCCTGCAGCAAGAATAGAACGCCCAAAATGATCAAATGGACAAGTCATCACCATCGGTGGGGTTTTATTTGGCAAAGTCATGGAATTTTAGGGTTTTCCGACTGTGAAAGAATCCTGGTTGGAAATTGATTTGCAAACCAAAATTAAACAATTAGGTGCGATTTGTTTGTGCAAATTAGGCATGTCAATTAGTGCAATTTCAGTAGCTGTCCTAATTGAAAACAAATGTAACATGCACGAAATAGGGTCGTGGCCTAATTGAAAACCAAATTAAAACATATGTTTTGAGGTCACCAAACTTTGATCATTCATCTAATTAATTGTTGTTTTCTGGGACCTATAGTTTAATGGGTACATACACAGGTGCCCATTTGCACGCAATTTTGGTCGAACAATACAAATTGTGAAGCATGTGAATCTACTAAATACAAAGGACGGCAAAAATATATATCATTGCTTTTTATTCAAGCGATGGAGATATTTTTGCTCAACACCTTCAAATGATGATAATACTCACCACCCTATTTATTATTGTTGGATGAGTTTAAATTTTGAGATCTGTGCAGTGGATATATACAAATCTCAAAATTTAAACTTGTCTAATGACAATAAATAGAGTGGTGAGCAGTACCACCATTTGAGGTGGCGAACAAAAATGGTCAGTAAGTGATGTGAGGATAAGGTAATCGAACATAGGATTTTCGGTGCATAGAACAATACTCCTAAACACTTAAGTTACTAATTCTCTATGTAACATATATCACTTCAAGTTAACGAAGTCTTTTTTTTTTTTTTTTGAAAGATGTTATTAACACTTTAGACGACCACGTTGTTGTTGCCGCTTAAATAAAGACCGTCCACAGTTGCAAGTAAGACCGACATGTATTAGAAAGGTATTCAATAATATAGTTAGTTTGTTGATCACCTTTTTGATAGATATTTTTGTCCATCATTGTATGTAGAGAAATGCTAAGGAGATTTTCTCAAAAGTGGAGCTTTTCATGGACTCCCTACCACCTCGTATTTTCAACATAATTTTTGTAATGTTAGCACATGAATTGACGTTAAACTGTGAAGTGACTGAGTGTCCATGGAGAGTTCCAGTTTAAGAGATTCCCTTGGCATTTCTCTTATATGTAAAATGGGAGACCTACAGGTGTCAAAAAGGTATTCAACCTCGTGATCAATTTTTGTGTCTAATGAGAATTACTCATCTATTATACGCAAGACCAAATGTCTTAAAAAATAATCAACAATATGGTTAATTTTACGTGTCTAAATAATATTTTCTCCACCAACTTAACGGGAGAAGTATTTGCCCTAAAATCAGTAAGAGAGCTCCTCTCTGTCAACTTAAGCGTAGTTACAATGACAAATATGCCCCCATTCTTATTAACAATTTAATTGATGGATAAGGAAAAGAAAAAAAATCAAGGGGAAACTTGATATAAGTCTAATTTATTAAAATAAGTCAAATTCCTTAAATTTAATTATTTTATTATCAATAATTATCTATTTAATGATAAGATTTATTATAAAAATCAAATTTATTCCTAATTATCTCTTTGATTATTTCTTTTTATTTATTTATTTTTTGTTATTTCTTGTTCTTCCTCCTGCTTTAAACCCCATTTATAGATTTTATTTTTAATTTTTATAATCAACCTATATTACAGGTTAATTATTTTTATGTATCTATATGACAGATTCTTTTTTATAATCAACGTGTCACAGATTAATATGTTTTGTTTGTAGGTATATTATGTTTTTTTCCTACCTTTTAATTAGGTTTCATATCTCGCCTACATGTATAATATACATTCATATATTTGTTACTTGAGTTAAGGTAGAATGTTTTATAGATAATTTATGTTAGTATATTAGTTTTTTTTTATAAGATATTAATTAGATTTTTTGGAGTTGAAAATGCATAATATTAGATCTTAATTGATTTTTAATATTTAAAAAAATATATAAAATGAGTATAAAAGATATAAAAACATGAAATTAAATAACTAGACTCACTCCTAAAAACCACCTATATTTTTGGACCTAGATCTAAAAGCCCCAAAAACCAATTTATTTTTTGAAAGAAAAAAATCCAACTTAAAAGAAATTCTCCATTGTAAAACAGTCATTAAGCGAAGGGTAAAACCGTCATTAAGGGGGGATTCTTAAGCTACTGCGGGAGTATTTCAGAGGGATAACATTGAGATTCCAACGTTGTCCGTTCATGTCTTTTATGAGTCCGAAATCTTGCGGCGTGAAATTCCATTTAAATCCCAAACTTGAAAAATACTCTCTCTCTCTCAAATCCCTATGTCGATCTGTGTCCACGATTCTTGGGCTTCCAAACCGAATAGCATCTGGAGAAACCGCCCCTCACTTTCAACAAAAATAACGGGAACGCCCCTGTCTTAGCGAGTTGACCAATATACCCCTGATGGGTCCCCACAATCACAGCATCCGCCCTCGACGTCATCATCTCCAATTCTCTCTCCGTGTCCCCCTCTCACAACTCCCAAGAATCTGATTATCTGTGAGCAAGGCATCTGGTTTCCTTTTACCACCAGCTTTTTCAAGACATTTGGTCAAAACTATTGCCCTGGCATTTACCATAATTGTCCTTTAAAGGTAAACTCATAAACAAAACCCACTTTCACTTCTCATGCCTTGGCATTTATCGGTAGCGTTATCTATGTATTTATTTTTATTTTTAACATGTTTTTTAAATTTTTTATTGTCGAATTTTCAAAAATTCTCAAAAGTGACCTAAACTCCTTATATTCGGATACCGTTGAATCTTGCATAAGTATAACTCTCAATACAAATGATCGACTCCACCTGAGAATACCCTAACCAATTACCTAACCAAATTGCCAAAATTTTACTCCTAGTTATTGTCTATTTTGCTTTTTAAACGTGATTTTCACTTCCCCTTTTCTTCTATAAAACCATTCATTTGTTTTTTGGATTTTGATTCTTCATTTATTTATTCCAAGCCAATAAAAGAATATAAAAAAATGTGTAAAATAATGAGATGTGAAAATCATTTTTCTACAAATGTAAATAAAACTATTTTGCAACAATGGTTTTTTTTTTTTTTTTGCACTCATGCAATTAGTATGTGCGTTTGCATGACCTCCTCAACAACGATTTTGCCCGATAATTTTGCTCATTAATTTTATGATCGAAGAGTACTGACATGGACAATTGTCTGTAACATATTTCAATAACCACATATCGTCTATATCGGAGTGATAATTTGATGTAAATTACTTTTGCCAAAGGGTGTAAAGAGGCCAAGTCGGTTAATATAATCAGAAAAGGTGATTGGTAGGTATAGGATTTTATTCCCTTGAATGGTCAGTTAAGGTTCTACGGACAACCACTGTTTTAGTAGGGTAGCAGCTAGATACCAGTGATAAGTCACAACTCATAGGTCATTAAACTCAATTTAATTACACATTTAATCTTCGGTTTGGTGCACTATGCAAATCATTGCCCTGCCTTATTCTTATTAGTCCAGAGATTAACTTACGAATTAACACTTATAACAGAGTCAGCTTAAAAAGTGACATTAAGAAATTATAAAATAAATAAAAAATAAAAAAATTAACACTTATAACGGAGTCAGCTTAAAAAGTGACATTAATCAATTATAAAATAAAAAAACACCGCTAGAAGGAGGGTTCGAACCTCCGACCTTGTGGTTAACAGCCACACGCTCTAACCAGCTGAGCTATTCCAGCTTCCTGATAAACGTGGTTCAAATATAAGATTTAACTAAGGTCTCATGCTTATATGACAACCTTTTGCGTGAGAGAGGTGTTAAGGCCAGTTTAAAAGCTACGCGGGCTTTTCTCTGTTCCTTACGCAGCGTTTTAGCTAATCCTTAGGCCCGGCCACTTTGTACTTGGAATTCTACATCCTTATTAAGAAGATGCATTTCATCAACTAAGTAGGCTATTGATTCCAGAATTCAAAACAAAAGAACAAAGTTCATCCCACGGAATTAGAATATGTATATCTCCACCTTATGTTTTGAGTTCTATGTATCTTATTCCATCATGTTTTCATCTGAAAATGGTGTTTGATGTACATAACCATCTATCATCTAGACCACATACTATCAACAATCCATGAAGTAAGAAATTGGCGAGTAATTTAAAATTTTATGGGTCTTTATCATAAATGGTTCCTAAATTTGACCCCTCCATCAAGATAGTTCATGAATTAGAAAATCGATCAATGTCGTTCTTAAATATTAATGTCCCAAATCATTGTGTTTCTAAAAGCTCTGCATGTGAATATTTTTTTTGTCCGCCCTCTAAGATGTGTTGATGGGCGTGCGAGAGGCCTTTTTATTATCATGGGCACTATGTGCCATTAAGGATTGTTTATTGGAATGTGCTATCCACACATCCTTTTTAACTTCTCACACATCCTTGTTAATTTCTGTCCATTGATATTTTTCAATTCATCTGATCTGACGGTTAAAAACTAAAAAGGTGTGGAAGAAGTAAAAATGAGTGTGTGGATATCACACCCCTTGTTTATTTATGTGAGGACGACATGTCATTTGGTCCTGAACGTAATTGTAATTGCAAATAATCATGATTATTGACATAAAATTGCTCTAACTCAAATTCACTTCACAACCACTATTGCATTATTAGTTGTTAAGATGGAACAATTTAACTAAATATTCAATTATGCTTGTCTAATTAGCAAGATTGGAAATAAAATTTGGAAGCAATTGTAATTAATAAAATGTTTATGCAGACGACATACCACAGTACAACAATATCGTTTTGTATCAATCATGCAATACTATGCGAAAGAAAATTACCATAATGTTGTATGATCAGTAGAAAATGCTATAGTTCGAGTGTATTCGTGCTATATGAGCCTTTGTCCTAATTAATTATGAATAGTTTTATTCACATATTTTTAATTTTTTTCAATTCATTCTACGTCGAATATTGAGAAGAGTATGAAATATAAAAATAATGTGCAAATAACGTTACCTTTAATCATTTGTATTCGTAATTTGACGTCATAAATTGTAGGTACCGTTACATGTAATCCGATGGGACTGTGAATGACTGATGAATGGTCATTTTCCTATTCAGCGAGTCAGAAGAAGGACGAAAAAAACAGAGAACCGATGAGTCCCGGGACCCACACCGGAATCCATTTTGGTCCAATCCGCGCCTTCCACGTCAGATTAATCATCTGCGTCCGCGAGCCCTCCATTGCCCCATCTATCTCCTCCTTCCGGCCGATGGTGCTATCCTGTGGGATCCACCGGATCGATCAAACGCCACGTGCGAGTACAGTCACGATGATGAAATCGTGCTCTCCGGTGTGCGCGGGTACACATGAAGATTTTCACAGCCCTCCTAGTCATGACCATCGTTTTTCATATTTTTCAAAAATTTTATAGGTAATACTTTTGACAAATATATTGTTGTGAAGATTATTTAGTAGTATATTTTAACGATTCGAATGACTATAAAATGTCAAGTCCGACACACTGGCCCTACCCTTGTGTTCAATGCGGACGGGTACACCGAAATCACGCAGGAGCCCATCCTTGTGAATGGAAAGCACGCGATTGGTGGGTTAGTAGGTATGCAGATTGACTGAGTTTTAGCAAGCACCCGATAATAAAACTTCGATAATGATACTGCCAACCATTGTTTTACTTCTGCCATCCCACAGACTTGTCATCATAAACCCTAAGTTGTTGCACAACCCTATAACGATGGTATTTTTCCATACCATCCTAGACAAAGCCTTTGGCAAAAACGATCACCATTCTAGACCTTCGACTTCCTGGCCGCCCCTCGTCTTACTCAGTCGAACCCTCGGCGTTGGTCAGGCCATCTTGAACCAAAATGAAGCGAAGCTAGCAACATAGAAGGTCGGTTTTGAAGTTGTGACTTTTGAACCGACGTCTATGATTGATATGCACTTCGCGTACAAGTAGTAAGAGCCACGCAAAATGGTCAGCGTGCATGGCACGGCGTGGCGCTTACACACTTCTTGTTCATGAGGCCCAGCGCAGTGTTCAAGCAGATTGATCCTCTCGGCACCAACTGGACGGCAAAGGTTTGCTACGAGTGTCCGGCTAGGGCTATGAGGTTGTAGTACATTGACTACAGGATTCATGCAGAGGAGAGTAGCTTGGTGCACAAGTATGGCAAGGATGACATTTTGGTGAAAGGTCCGGCTGCTAAAATTGGTTCCAATTGGGATATTTTGATGAAGATATATTTGAAGGAACAAGATGTTAAGTTGGATTTGAATAGGTTTACTTGGTTTTTGATGTCTAACTTATGGGAAGGCCAAGAAATTCATGGATAAGGAAGGGCAGTGCCAAACCATATACATTATGCATGATCGCGTTTATCATACAAAGTTTGAAATTGATTGACGACACAGAATATCTAATTTCATCTTTCAATAGAATTAAAACTAGTGAGAATCACCCCCATTATATACTGAAAAATAAAATAGGGCATGCATAAATTCAACAATGGAACCAACCCAAGTGGCCAAATTAGCCATACTCACAAAAAAGTGGCCCAACAATTTTTTTGTATATTCAAAACACGATTACCTGAAAAAAAGAAGAAAAATAAGCCACTTAGTATTACGATCTAGTGATACTTCTCTTCACTTATAAGTTAGAGGTATTAGGTTTGATTCTCGAAATGAATTTGAACCACATTATTGCTAGCCTATTGTGAAACTAAGCCCGTCCATTTCCTCCTTAGCGTAAATAATATTAATTATTCAAAAAACAAAACACGATTACGTGAAGTTACTTCATTTACGCTATAACATTTGAATTTGTTTTTTTTTTTTTTACTAAATAGAAGTGATATAATACGTGAAAAGACACATCACGAAACATGTAATATAAGCATTAGAAAGAACTTAAATAGTTAAGTGGTCAAGAAATTCATGAACAAGGAAGGGTATTGATATGTTTTGATATTCTGGCAAAAGCGACACATCACATCATCTAGCTGTTTTATGTAACTGACTTGCATGCAACGCACTTCCAAGAAAATTAAAGATTTTTCATTAATTAGAAAATAATTAATTGGATTGCAAGCTTAAGCAAAGCTTTAATTTAATTTCTTTTCAGGCACAAATAGGTCACTTTAATCTTTCTTTTTTTAAATTTTATTTCGCACTGTTCTCCCTAATCATCTTGTACAATTTCAGGGAGGCTGATTGTTTTTCCTTCCCATCCTCTTCTATTTGTACGGTCACAGTTAAATTACGTCAATATTTTATATTCCTATTGCTTTTTATTTTATTATTTCTACTAAAAAATCAATATAAAATGTTAACGTACTTAACCGTGACCGCACAAAATAGAAGGGGATAGGAATGACATCCAAACAGGAGGGCAGACAATCTGCCTCCCAATTTCAGAACCCTAACCTACCTCTCTCTCTCTCAACACATATTTTATCAGCATCCAAAGCAGTTTCATATATGCCCTGGTTGTTCTCCATTGGATTCATGCCACGTACGTCGGCGTGCTGATAATATATATAGCTGCAGAAAACTGATCACTTCGTTTTTGACATAGCCATTGCCGGCAGCCAAGCCCCCGCCGCACAAGGAGGATGAAGGAGACAAGTCCGAGGACTGAGGCGGTGGCTGTGGCAGCCTTGTGCTTGTTTTTCATTTTGTTCGAAATCAGCCTCTCTTCAACCTCCAGATTTCTCAAATATGCTACCACCACTACATATTCCGCGAAGATTACTACTCAAGGTATGAGAAATATTTTCAATCTCTCTGCTATTTTTCATCCAAAGCAATTACGTATCAAATTCCCTCAAGTTTTAGAAGCATATATATTTCAAGAAATTTGAAGGAAGTTCACCATTTTAGATCAAAGTTACAACCCAAAAAAAAAAAAAAAGTCCAGATGCACCATAAGTCGTTTAACGTTTAAAGCATAGGTTCGATGCTTGAAGCTCAGTTAATTAATAGCATTTACAATGCAGCCGCAGTCTCGAGTTCGATTACTTCTTTAATATATTACTCGACTTAACGCATGGAGGCCTCTTTCATAATAAAATATAATTTAATCAAATACAGATTAATGATATATTATCATTTACTACTAAATATCATCACTAATTTTGTTTTAAACTTCGATTTCAGAGGAGGGTACTTATGAAAAAACGAGGCTGATTAATCAACCAAACTCTCACCCTTCAATTTCCAATCGTCTGCGACCGTACAGATTGACGATATGATCTCTGTTCAATCAACGGTTCAACTGTCTTGGACCCAAATATTTTCACATTCTTCACTATGGGCCCAGCCCAGCTCCCACAGGTGGAAAAAGTCCAGCCTTACCCTCGAAAATTCGAAGGGTTCATAATGTCTCGCATCAAGAACATCACTCTCACTTCCGGCCCACAAAGCCCATCATGTAAAGTCCAGCACAATGTTCCGGCCCTAGTATTCAGTGCGGGTGGGTACACCGGAAACTTCTTCCATGACTTCAATGACGGGTTTGTTCCGCTCTTCATCACTGTCAACACAATCTTCCCCCATCAAGACATCGTGATCGTGGTTTCGGAAGCTCCCAATTGGTGGCCTAGCAGGTATGCAGATCTACTAGCATTGTTCACCAAGTACCCTATCATTATCCTAAAAAATGCTACTGCCACCCGTTGTTTTCGTGCAGCCACCATAGCCATAGGCCTCATAGCACATGATTTCATGGCCATAAACCAAACTCTACTACCAAATAAAAAATCATGCATGGATTTTCGTGTGCTCCTAGAGAAAGCCTATGGGGCAAAAGCCCACCCAAGGTTTTAACACGCAAGCCCACTAGATCACGCCCAAGACTCGTGTTGGCCTACCGCGAAAATGCATGTGGACGCATGATTACGAACCATAAACAAGTGATTAGGTTAATTGAAAAGGTGGGATTTGAAGTGATTGTGTTCAATCCCAAGAGGACAACCCCATTGCACGAATCTTATACGTTACTGAATTCGAGCCATGCCATGATTGGGGTTCGTGGAGCATCACTAACGCACTCTTTGTTCCTTCGATCAGGTTATGTGTTTATTCAAGTGGTTCCGATTGGGCTCAATTGGGCTGCATTTGCTTATATCGGGAGGGGGGCTAGGTCCTTGAATTTGGAATATTCCGAGTATAAGATTAGAGTGAACGAGAGTAGCTTGGTGGACAAGTATGGGAAGGAGAATTTCTTGCTAAAGGACCCATCTGCCCTTCTGAAAAAAGGTTAGCCATCTGAGTTTATGAAGATCTACCTCAAGGAGCAAAATGTCAAGCTAGATTTGGAAAGATTTAAGAGTTGTTTGAAGAAGGCTTATACAAAGGCTAAGAGATTTATGGACAAAAATGGTTAATTACTGTGGTTTTTTGTTTCCGTGATATGAAATAATGGAAGCAACATTTACAGGCTGGTAGTGGCTCTGTTTATTTTTGTTTTTTTTAATATCAAATTTGGTCGTCATTACAGCATCTTAGTAAGTAATCATTTTATTTTTATATTTTGACGGAATGGAAGAAAAGTAATGAAATCCACGATGGTACTGAATAACCTCCTTTTACTTTTGCAATAACAAAACCTTTTATCTTTGTATTTGTTCATCAAATATTGTTCAATTCCATATCCAAGCTCGGTTTTGTCTAAATCTGGCTGAAGAAGAAATTTCTCATTGCAACTTGTTCATTATATAAAAAAAGACTAAATAAAAAAAAACTAAAAATCCTGAGTGCGCTTAATAGATATTTTTGGAGACCACAACAAAAAAAAAAACAAAAAAAGTATAAATTAAAATAAATTAAAACCAGATATTAGAAAATCAAAATGGCTAAACCGAATTTAATTGATTTTTTTTTAAGTGCGAGGTTTTAGTGTTTCGATTCTCATGACTACTTACACTACATTATTATTGACTTGTTATGTAACCCGTATGATGTATCAATCTCGCCCCCAAATATCATTGTATATAAAACAAATTACGCTATATATGAATTTCTAATGTACTTAGAAGTTGCCAAGACGTTACCAAAGGATTGATTAAAAGTTGCCGAAAATATAGAAGAGTAGTAAGGTAGGTGAGTGAGCATGCAGATTGCAGAGGCAAGCAAGAGGCAGAGATGGGAAACAATGACAGCGCTGCATGCAGCTACTAATTTTCAGTGTAACTGACATGCATACAACACCGTGGCGCACGTCCAACAAAAACAACTATATAGACTTCGTGTCAATTCCTAGAACTAATTGGATAACATGCTTAAGCAATCAAGCTTCACTATTTTTTAAGAAAACCGAAGCTTTTCTCCCAAAGTAATGTTTCCTTGCATTAATTTTAGTGAGGGATGGTGGTTCAATGAGTTGGGATATCAACGTGAGTCGAAACTGATTCGTGTTTTGACTCAGTTTCTTTCAAACTTAAGTTTTTTATTTTATTTTACCACCGATGGAATACATGCACTCAATCAAGGGATATATATTGGGACCAAGGTGATACTAGGAATAAAGTGGTCCCAAGACACTCAGAGTCTGGGAAATATACATGCGAAGGTCTTCCAAGATTCCTTTGAAAGTTTGATACAAGTCCCTTTTGTACCTACCAAATGTTGATAAATTCTCTCGATATCACTCACCATATGCTACAACATATGTCGTTATATGTTGACATGTGCGTAATATGGTTTGGCTGCCGACGACTAGCCACCAAGTGTCGATGAAATGCCTCAGTGAATCAACTAAAATTTTTACATAAAAACTTGACCCTCAACACTAGGACGTCCTAATGTTCGAATCCTGAATCCGTCACTACTTGCAACAACATATGCACAACGGTATAAATCACACCAGAGTTATGCCATGATAATACGACTAAAACGACCTGATATCAATGTGAGTTAAACCCGAAACTAGAACTCATCGTTACCTAAAGGAAAAACTAGCTAGTTTTACCTCAAAATTATCAATAGCACAAGACCTACCTCTGGTTAGTTATTTAGCACCTTTTCTTCAAAAGCCCATGATCCCATTTAATTTGGTCGTTTGTCACAAACTCAGTTCCTATAAGTCTGTAAGAGCATCCAAATGCAGGTTCAAATTTATATAAACTCCACTATTTTTTCACTACAACTCAAAAGTCCAAGAGTCCATACATATACCTCCCTCTTCACACACACACACAGATATATATATTAAAGATGAGAAAGAAGTGGTAAGAGGCAGCCATTAGCCAAAGAAGGTCAAAAGATGATGAAGAAGACAGTTTCGAAGGCTGCGGTGGTGGCTTTGGCATTGTGCTTCTTTATCATTGTATTCCAGATCAGCATCTCATCAAACCTCCATATCTTTTAAAAAATATGCTACTACATACTCAAACCAGACTCATCAAGGTAGGAAATTACCGCATTAATTAATTTATTATTTAGTTAATTAAAAGCTTTAACATTTCCATTTCCTCTCCAATTTTCATCTTATTTTGCATGGCAACTACACATATTTGGATTTAACAAGTTCTCTCTGCACTCAAATCACTGATTTCATAGTTTAAATTAATTTAACATACTTTTAATATCGTTTGTTAAATAAAGGTTTGCATGCATTGTCCACCACTTTTATTAGTTATCTTATTAATTGTTTCCGTTTCTCGTTGCATGCAGTGATCCCTCGCAAAGATCTTAATTGGTCCACCGGTAATTCAATAGTATTCAGAAATGGAACCTTTCCCATTTATCCTTTTTTTTGGGGTGCCTTCTTCACTCAACTTTTGATATGTGAACTTTACTTGCACTTGAAACTAAAAATTTAAGATTCGTGTGAAAGTGTTTTTAAAGTAACTGAAAACTCACCCTATCATCATCCCTAAAAGTTTTACCACCCCTTGTTTTCCTTCGGCCACCATAAGCCTCATCTCCCATGATTTCATGACCATAAACCAAACACTACTATCCACTCCAAAAACGTTCATGGATTTTCGTCTTCTCATAGACCAAGCTTATACCGAAACTTCCCATCGCAAAATCTTCGCATCCGACCCCACTGACCCTCAACCGATACTCGTGTGGGCTAACCGGCTTGTGGACGCACGGTCGCGAACCTATAGACCAGGTGGTGGAGCTGATGAAGAAGGTGGTATTTGATGTGAAAGTGTTTGAGTCCAACACCACAAACCCATTGAATGAAGCTTGCATTGTTGAATGCAAGCCATGCAATGATCGGAGTGCATGGGGCTGTACTCACTCACCAATTTTTTCTCCGGCCGGGATCTGTGTTTGTGCAGGTGGTTCCGATAGGGTTACAATGGGCGGCGGATGCATTTTACGGGAAGGTGGCAAAGGATTTAAATTTGGAGTATATTGAGTATAGGATTGGAGTGAACGAGAGTAGCTTGGTGGACAAGTATGGCAACGTGGGTTTGTTGTTAAAGGCCCCATATGCCCTTCTGAATAAAGATAAAAATGGGTGGCCACCGGACATTATGGACATTTAATTGTACGAACAAGATGTCAAACTTGATTTGACCAGGTTCGAGGGTTGTTTGATGGAGGTTTATCGAAAGGCTAGGAGATTTATGGAGTTGAATGATTAGTTACGTAACTTTGCATTTGGACGAAGGAAATAAAATTAAAATTCAGTCCAACGAACAAAATGTTGAATTGAATCATACCAGTTTTTATTGGGAGTTATTACTCATTTTTGTACTTGTTGTTTTATTTTCTAATTATTTTTTTAATTAAAAAAAAAAGAAAAAAGAGATAATAGGAATTCTCTTAGACCAACTCCAATGGTGGGCTAAAAGCTAAATTACCCTCCAAACCCACTCCAACCCAAGAGGAAATTTTGGGTTAAATGCTAAATGCTAAACCAATGTCAAATTCCCCCCAAAATTTAGCCCAGAAATCGGAGTGGACTCCACCCAATATTTATCGGAATTTAAATTTTTTTTAGATTAAAATGTTCATAAAATTAATTTACGATAGTCTACATATCTATTTTTTTTTAAATTTAATTTAACAAAAAAAAATAGCCTAAATTCATTCTTTAATAATCTCGGGCTAAAATTTTAGGCTAGAACAGTTGGAGTAAAAAAGTTGTTTCTGGGCTAAAAGCTAAATTTTCCGGACTAAAAAATTTAACTTTGAGCCCAACCATTGGAGATGATCTTAGGCCACTCATTGGTGCTTTATTTTTCATTGTATAGCAGATCAGCATCATATGAACCTGCTCTGGAAATTGTCGAGGTGTCAAATGGTTAGGTGGCAAGTTGAATTATAATGATTTAAAATTTGAACAGCCTCAGATTTTCCTTTCCTATTTGTTTCTTTAAGCCACAATGTATCAATTATTTCATGGAATCTTAATTAATGGGTTCAACCCTAAATAAACAATATTACTTGAACACCATGTGATTTTCCTAATAAACAAAAAAAACAACAATAATTAAGTTTTATTTTATTCAGTAAGATTGGTTGTATACATCTTAAAACGTCATTATGCTCAGTTTTGCGCTTTTCCGTAAGTTTTTCTAGATCTTTCTCTACCGCTTCTGCCATGAGCTTCCGTCTCGTAGTTACATATTTTAACTAGAGTATATGTAGATCTTCGTTTCATGTTTCCAAACCACCTTAAGTGGTTTTCTCTCACCTAAACGCTGATTTTCCTAACAACTGTTGTATATATAATTATAATAATTAGCATGTTAAAGGACCCTTTCAAAGTAAAATCTTAACGTGCTGAAGACTTGGAAGTCATTCTTCCAAAAAAAAAAAAAAAAAAGACTTGGAAGTCATTTGTTTGATTTGGAAAGTTTCCAATTGACTATATTTCCAATAAAGTGGTAGAAAGAAATCCACTTTTTGAAATGGTACGCATGTGTGTGCGTAAAAAAAAAAACCTTCTCCTTCAAGAAAAAGGTATATGTGCTCGAGTTTTTTTTCTCCACTCACCCTCTTTAATCACATGTATCAACAAAATAAATTGTCAATTATATACCTTTAATTCACTTTCAAATTTTTTAATAATTAAAGTTGATCGTTATAAGCGAGAGAGATTTGATTGACATTTCATAAAAATCGATATATGTCGATATCTGTCGACAAGTGCGCAATATGGTTTGGATAATGACAACTGGCCACCAAGTGTCGACGAAATGCCTCAGTGAATCAACTAAATTTTTACAAAAAAACTTGACCCTCAACACTAGGATGTCCCAATATTCAAATCCTGAATCCGCCACTACATGCAACAACATATGTACCACGGTATAAATAACACGAGTTATGCCATGATAACACGACTAAAACGACCTGATATCGGAGTTAAACTTGAAACTAGAACTCATCGTTACCTAAAGGAAAAACTAGCTAGTTTTACCTCAAAATTATCAATAGCACAAGACCTACCTCTGGTTAGTTATTTAGTACCTTTTCTCCAAAAGCCCATGATCCCATTTAATTTGGTCGTTTGTCACAAACTCAGTTCTTATAAGTCTGTAAGAGCATCCACATGCAGGTTCAAATTTATATAAACTCCACTATTTTCACTACAACTCAAAAGTCCAAGAGTCCATACATATACCTCCCTCTTCACACACACACACACACACACACACACACACACACACACACACACACACACAGAGATATATATATATATATATATATATATATATATATATATATATATATATTAAAGAAGAGAAAGAAGTGGTAAGAGGCAGCCATTAGTCAAAGAAGGTCAAAAGATGATATGAAGAAGACAGTTTCGAAGGCTGCGGTGGTGGCTTTGGCTTTGTGCTTCTTTGTCATTGTATTCCAGATCAGCATCTCATCAAACCAGTGGCGGATCTATAGAGGGACCTAGGAGGTCCCAGGACCTCTCGGCGACCCTAAATTGCTGCTAGAAATTTTTTAAGGACCCCTCGTACTCGAACACGAGGTCTGTTCAGGGTGTTCTGTAACTTCTGGGTTTGGTGGTTTTGTTCTTGCGAAGACGAAAGCAGGAAGAAGATGATTAAATGAGTCTCTCTCATCCCTTCATTCCCACGTGACCACCCTCAAACTTTCCCATTTAATGTATTTTTTAATTGGTCCAATCACGTTTGGACAGCTAACATCAAGTTGATCTTTCCAAAAAAGAAAATGGGTTGTCAGTCCCTAGGTGTATTTTTGCTAATTGGTGTGGCTGCCTTTTTATGCGTTCAGTACCTCATTTTACTTTCTACACCCACATATTTAACATACTTATTTGTCTTAAAATTCAATATAAATCAATATGATCTCTAAAAATATTATGTAAATTATTATGAACTTGTAATTATTTGAACTTGTAATTATTTGAACTTTTATCTTATACCTTAAATTCACCAAAATACTAAAGGTATATAATAAATTTACTTAAATTCACCTAGTCCGCCTAGATCGCAAGCGGAGAAAAAAGAAAATAGGACCGCTTTTAACAATTGGTATATGTTTTGTGTTTTTTTTTTTTGTTAAATGCGTAGTTTAGAAATAAAAAATATGGAGAGATTTTTCAAGCCAAAGACAATAGCATCATCTATTTGTTCATTGAGAAAGATAGTTGAGTGACTTAATTAGTTATTTATATTGAGAAATATGGTTTTTTATGTACTGGTAATGAAGTTATCATAGAACATTTTCATACTATGAAACCCCGTTGTGGACGCTCAAATTAGGATTTTATAACTTGTAATGTTGTTTTGCGTATGATTTTTTAATGAAATGTATTATATTTAACTTTTCATTGTTAATGTTGTCTATAAAAAAATTTACCTTTCTTAATGGGACCCCCCAAATTTAAAATCCTGGATCCGCCACTGCATCAAACCTCCAGATCTTTTAAAAAATATGCTACTACATACTCAAACCAGACTCACCAAGGTAGGAAATTACCGCATTAATTAATTTCTAATTTAGTTAATTAAAAGCTCAAACATTTCCATTTCCTGTCCAATTTTCATCTTATTTTGCATGGCAACTACACATATTTGGATTTAACAAGTTCTCTCTGCACTTAAATCACTGATTTCGTAGTTTAAATTAATTTAACATAATTTTTAATATCGTTTGTTAAATAAAGGTTTGCATGCATTGTCCACCACTTTTATTAGTTAGAGTAATGCTATTCATACCATATTTTTGTACCACATTTTCATACCACCTTAGATGACATTTGATGTGGACAGTCACATCATTTGAATTAATTTTTAAATTTAGTTCATTATTTAATAAACTAATAATTAAAAAAAAACTAGTTAATTAAATGATGATTGTGGTATACGAGGAGTCTTTCTCCTTCATTTCCTTGGGTTTTGTAAATTTTTCAAATGATGTGGCTGTCCACATCACATCAGATGACACCTAAAATGGTATAGGAATGTAGTATAAAAACATGGTATGAATAACATTACTCCTTATCTTATTGATTGTTTCCGTCTCTCGTTGCATGCAGTGATCCCTCGCAAAGATCTTAATTGGTCCACCGGTAATTCAATAGTATTCAGAAATGCAAACTTTCCCATTTGTCCTTATTTTTTTGGGTGTCTTCTTCACTTAGCTTTTGATATGTGAACTTTACTTACACTTGAAACTCAAAATTTAAGACTAGTGTGAACGTATTTTTAAAATAGTTGAAATTTTTTTGATAAAAAAATATTTTGAAAACCAATTGTTAGTAAAAACGCAAAAATATTCTCTCAAAGGGTTTTTAGTTAATTATTTTAAATTGGCGCTGTCTAGGTTTGGGGTTTTGTAGAGTTTTTAAGGTGCAGCGGCCTTAGCCTCTCGAGAAACAATGAGCCTTACAAGGTTGGATATCTTCATCATCGAATTCAATTCTACTGCGGCGTGGCGGTGGCTATTGTGGTTGTGGCAGTGTAAAGAGGCCTAAACCCTGTTAAAACATCGTGTGTTTTGCCAATTTTATGAGAAAGAAGCGTTTGGATGGGAAGACGTGATAAGGTGAAGAGGTTTGAGGATACCCATGGCGGCAAGTGTGCTGCAGAAGGAAGCGGTAGAGACGGGTAGGTTAAGATGGTAAAGAGAGGTGGATGGAACCAATTTATATTCATTTTTAGTTTGTTGGATTTATTAAAGGGTAGCGAGAAGAGAACTGATTTGTATTTTCAAAAATCAATTTCGGATAACTCTAGGAAGACTAAATTTATAGACAAAATTTATAAAATAAATGATATGTCACCAATACAAATGCATACGTTGATCAACATTTAAGTAATAATTCAATCGTCAAATTTCATATTATTTAATTTACAAAATTTTATCTTTTTAGCATTACCCTTAAATTTTTAGTTAAGCGTAAGCAAATGCCACATTTCAAAAGCCATGTGAAGAAGGCTAAAAGAAAAGGATAAATAGGAAAGGTTATTAGAATTTCTCAATTTTTTTTCTTTTTCTTATTATATTTTAATTTTTTTTTTTTGAACTTTTATTAAAATTAACTCTTTGATTTCAGAATTAGAAGGAGCTCATGAAAAATTGGAGATGATTAGCACACAAAATTCACACTCTCAAGAATCTTTGCAACTTCCAGTGAAGAACACAACAATCATCTGTGACCGAACTCATGCACGCTACGATCAATGCTCAATCAACGGCCCAACTGTCCTGGACTCGAAAACGTTGACATTCTTCACCATGAGCTCATCAGCCCAACCCCCGGCGGTGGAAAATATCCAACCCTACCCTCGAAAATTCGACGGTTTCATTATGCCTACCATCAAGAACTTCACGCTCACATCGGGTCCAGGAGGCCCGCCGTGTGAGGTCCAACACGACGTTCCGGTACTGGTATTCAGCGCCGGCGGGCGCATTCGAAGACGCAACTTCTACCATATTTTTGATGACGGGTTCATCCCACTCTTCATCACCGTCAACACGATCTTCCGCCCCGATCAGGACATTGTAATCGTGGCTTCTGAGGCCACCAAGTGGTGGTCTCCCAAGTTCCCAGAGTTAATGCGCATGTTCACCAGGCCCCTATCATCATCCCTAAAAGTTTTACACCCACCCACTGTTTTCCTTCTGCCACCATAAGCCTCATCTCCCATGATTTCATGACCATAAACCAAACACTACTATCCACTCCAAAAACGTTCGTGGATTTTCGTCTTCTCATAGACCAAGCCTATACCGAAACGTCCCGTCGCAAAATCTTCGCATCCGACCCCACTGACCCTCAACCGATACTCGTGTGGGCCAACCGCAAGGGGGCTCGTGGACGCACGGTCGCGAACCTGGATCGGGTGGTGGAGCTGATGAAGAAGGTGGGATTTGATGTCAAAGTGTTTGAGCCCAACACCACAACCCCATTGAATGAATCTTATGCATTGTTGAATGCAAGCCATGCAATGATCGGAGTGCATGGGGCTGTACTCACTCACCAATTTTTTCTCCGGCCGGGATCTATGTTTGTGCAGGTGGTTCCGATAGGGTTACACTGGGCGGCGGATGCATTTTACGGGAAGGTGGCAAAGGAGTACAGGATTGGAGTGAACGAGAGTAGCTTGGTGGACAAGTATGGCAACGAGGGTTTGTTGTTAAAGGACCCATATGCCCTTCTGAATAAAGATAAAAATGGGTGGCCACCGGACATTATGGACATTTAATTGTACAAACAAGATGTCAAACTTGATTTGACCAGGTTCGAGGGTTGTTTTGACGGAGGTTTATTGTAAGGCTAGGAGATTTATGGAGTTGAATGGTTAGTTATGTAATTTTGAGTCTGGAAGATGAACCTCAAGAGATTTTTTAGTAAGACTGGTATACGGGATGATACATCACATGTCATTAAATAAATAATAGGATATGTGTGTGTTAAAAAGTTAATAACTTAAAAAATAAAAATTCTTACAATTCATATTAAAACAAGTGGTGTACCATTTGTATTCCCGTTATAACTAAAAGTTTCTTATAAACCTGCTTTGGAAATTGTGGAGTTGTCAAACGGTTAGGTGGCAAGTTGAATTATAATGATTTAAAATTTGAACATCCTCACATTTTACTTTCCTATTTGTTTCTTTAAGCGACAATGTATCAATTATTTCATGGAATCTTAATTAGTGGGTTCAACCCTGCATAAGCAATATTACTTGAGCACCATGTGATTTTCTTGGGGTTACATATGTATTGTATTGCCATGTGATTTTCCTATTAAACAAAAAACAACTATAATTAAGTTTTATTTTATTTAGTGAGATTGGTTGTATACATCTTAGAACGTCATTGTACTCAATTTTACGTTTTTCCGTATCTTTTCTTAAAGTCATTTTCTAAGTTTTTCTAGATCTTTCTCTACTGCTTCTGCCATGAGCCTCCGTCTTGTAGTTACATATTTTAATTGAAGTATATGTAGATCTTCATTTCACATATCTAAACCACCTTAAATGATTTTCTCTCACCTAAACGCTAATTTTCCTAACAACTGCTGTATATATAATTGTATAATAATTGGAATGTTAAAAGACCTTTTCTAAGTAATATATTAACGTGCTAAAGACTTGGAAGTCATTTGTTGGAAAGTTTCCAATTGACGACATTTCCAATAAAATGGTAGAAAGAAATCCACTTTTTGAAATGGTACGCATGTGTGTGCGTGAAAAAAAAAAACCTACTTCTTCGAGAAAAAGGCGTATGTGCTCGAGTTTTTTTATCTCCACTCACCCTCTTTAATCACATGTAACAACAAAATAAATTGTCAATTAGTAACCTTTAATTCACTTTCAAATTATTTAATAATTAAAGTTGATCGTTACAAGCAAGTGAGATGTGATTTACATTTCATAAAAGTCGTCATGGATTCCACAATTATAATATATAGAAAAAGAAAATTTGTTTTAAAAAGTGCAAAATAAATTTTTTAAAAGCATTTAAAAAAGAAAAAAATTGGACAACTGGTGGTAAGTCATAGTTATCCACTACTTCTGGTGGTCGGGAAGACTCGTAGATGCATTTCAACCTCCCCTTGGCCGCAAATTTGGCTTCCACACCAGCAGCATGTTTCAAACACGAGACCTCCAGTTTTTAAGAGCATTTTTAAAGGAGATGTCAAAAAGTCTTACTTGGACTGTTTTGACAAACAAAAGTGATTTTCTGGTTCCAAAGGAGATGTCAAAATTTTACATGGATTGACATTCTTCACTTTGATGCCAAATTTGAATGCAACGTCAATTTTTTCTATTTTATTTTAATGTTGGGGCAACATATTTCTTTGTTTTTATTCAATTATTGACGATTTTATTAAATCCAACCCACTTGATGTTTTTTAAAAAACCAAAAAACTACTTTTATTTGACATCTTGGGCGGAATACTAGACTTTACAAAAAGTTGTTTAGCCACATCAGCTGTAAAAATGAAATTTAACATTTTAATTTGACATCATCATTAGAGATGATTTAAAGTGTCAATAATAACCCTTTTAATATTCACAATTCACATTTTTGTCGGTGAATTATAGTTAATCACGCACTTCTATTTTCTTCTTCAAACATCTTTATTTTTTATCATCATATTAAATAAATAAAACAAAAATAACGGACATGATTAAAAAGACCATTTAAAAAGAAAAACATAATATGTGCATAACAATTTTCTTACCATAATGTAGTCAAATTTGGCCAATTAGTCACCAACTTCTTTTTTTTGTGCCCACGTGTGAATTTAGCCGTTAACACAAAGCCACAGCAGAAAACGTTTATTTAAGCACTTTTTGCTTGAGGATCCCCATAACGTACGTTAACAAGTCCAAACAAATCAAATCGCACCAGTGATCGCCATGGGTGCCAAGCTCTTGCAAGCTTCAGTTCCCAACGCTTCAGCCCACAACGCCTCAAGGCCTTCAATACCCACTCCACATTTTGTCTCCCACACCATTTTCAACACACCCAACAATTTTTTCCGATCAAATCCCGGAAGAAAACTGCACTTTCCTCTCCAAGTTTCTTCTTCTTCTTGTGCAACCTCTCCCATCAAGTAAAGACGATTGTTTTCACTTTTTTGTTCTTCATTTTTTAATTTTTTTTTTTTACATCGGCTGTTTAGTGCTATGTTATTGCTGCTTAGTGCCATTAAAAAAAAGGGAAATTCTAATGGAGAATAATCAAATTATATGGTTTTCTGAAAGTGAGTAACTTGGGATTGTACGGTTTGCTGATTGCATAATGTTCTTGCAAGGAAAGGTTGTTTGTATAATCTGCACTCTATTAATAACGACAGATAGATTACAGCAGTGTTCTTGAGGAGCATTTCCCATAGGATTTTAACAATCTAATTACATGTCAGATAAGTTTTCAAAGGGTTTTGAGGTTTAATTATTCACTAGTTTTCTGTTGGGTTAGTGAGTTGAAGCTCTTCCCATATTTGTGTAATTCCAGAGAACTCTACTTCTTGCATTTTTAAAACCAGGATATTGTTGCAAATCAACCCTTTGAGTTTACCAATGAAGTTCAGCAGTTTCTTGTTTTGCCTGCTAGAAAAGTCCGGTCTTGGTTTATCTGAAAACTATTGATTAAATAAGATTAGCTGACTCATTTGATACTCTTTGTTTGTCAGGTGAGGTGGTTTTGTTATTTATTTGTATATGAAACGTGATTAGTCTATTATTATGCTTGAGATCGAACGTAGAAAATCGACCTATTGTTACAATAAAATAACTTTGGACTTGCAGCCGAGTGCTGCATGTTTTGTAGAATCATGTTATGTTTTTCTTGGCGGCCGGAAATTTATCATTGTGCACTCATTTCCCAATTAGCATACTTGCTAAGATCATAACTAGTTCAGATGTGCCCAACAAAGCCTATGTATCAGCAGATTTTATGTAAAAGGAAATGAACTTGCTATTTCTTAATGAATCGATAATTTTCCGCAGGCTAACTTCTGACATGCGGCTTCTTTTTCGTGTAGATATTTAAGTAAGAAAAGGGTGGATGAGAGCGAAATCTTAACTCTGGACAGTATAAGGCACTCTTTAATTCGACAAGAGGATAGCATAATATTTAGCCTTCTGGAGCGGGCTCAGTACTGTTATAATGCAGACACGTATGACCATGACACCTTCTCGATGGAAGGATTTCGTGGTTCACTGGTTGAGTTTATGGTCAGGGAAACTGAAAAACTCCATGCCCAGGTAATCTAAATAAGATAAAAAAGATTAATATAACTACTACGATCCTATTATTAATGATGCCGGAGATTTTCTTAACTGCCCTTCATTTTCGCATGCCAGGCGGGGAGATACAAGAGCCCTGACGAACATCCTTTCTTCCCAGCACACTTACCTGAGCCAATGCTTCCTCCTTTGCAGTATCCACAGGTAAATTCTAATACACAGCATGATAATTTACCCTTGTTCTGTATCTTTATAAATTTACTTGCATAATTTGGCTTGTTTTAGTGTATGCTTTTGAAGTGATTTCTGACCTGATTTGGCATTTTCTCTGATAATGAAACTAGGTTTTGCATCCGTATGCCGATTCGATTAATATAAACAATAAGGTTTGGAATATGTACTTTAGAGATCTCCTTCCCAGATTAGTCAAGGCAGGAGGCAACGGTAATTGTGGATCAGATGCTGTTTGTGACACACTTTGTTTGCAGGTAAACCACTATCAACTGAATTTACAGAAGTTCACGATTCTCACGTAACGGTCCAGAAATTATGACAAACACAAATAATAGACTATTAAGTTATCACATTATACTAGTTTAGGTAATTAAGTGTCGTATTATAGTTGAGAGGATTGTTTTATTTGTTTTTCTGTTTCGTCTCCTGTCTGGTTGTTTAGTTTGTGGCGTCTGCATTGGGCCTTCTAGTTTGGCCTTTCGTTTGCATCTCAGTTTAACGTTTTCTCCTAGCCTTGTCCATGACATATGGATCCTTTGCCTCCTCATGAGTTCATTGAATTCTGCTCTTGCGAACCGGTTTTTGAAATTTTGAGTTCGGGACAGTAGTTTGCATTTTCGATGTTTTTGTTCCCTACTGTTGTTCTTAAGACTTTGCGTTGTTGTGTTAGATTCTACATCAATCCTTTTAGTGTACCCTTTTATCAAATTCCTTTCCGATGTTGGATGTTTGTTGCAGGCGCTTTCGAAGAGAATCCACTATGGGAAATTCGTGGCAGAGGCAAAATTCCGTCAATCCCCTGCAGAATACGAGGCTGCCATTAGAGCACAAGTAAGCTTCCTCTTATAAGTGTGCCCTCATCATGGCATTGCTTGATGGTTCATTATCTCATATATTGACGGCGTCTTTTTCTTGTGCCGATGTGTGGTTCTTGCAGGACAGGAATCAACTGATGGTGTTGCTGACATTCGAAACAGTGGAAGCAGCGATCAAGAGGAGAGTGGAGATGAAGACGAAACGATACGGGCAGGAGGTTAAAATCGACGAAGGGGAGGATGATGCAGCTAACCCTGTATACCAAATCAAGCCACATTTAGTTGCCAGTCTCTATGGAGATTGGATCATACCTCTCACAAAGCAAGTTGAGATTGAATACCTCTTGAGAAGATTGGATTAAAGTGAAAATCCATGATTTGTTTTTGTTCAATTTATTTAGGGTTGTGCTATCCACACACTTATTTTTACTTCTCACACATCCCTCTCAATTGGCTGTACGATTTAATGAATTGAAGAATATCAATGGCAAAAAAATTAACAAGGGTGTGTGAGAGATAATTTGGATGTGTGAATAACACTATCTTTTATTTAATACGGATGTGAATTGTCTTCTCATTGTTTACAAGTCAAGTTGTTATTTAGTAGACCTTTTAATCTATTCGTCCATGCCATTCATTTGCCTTAGATTACTGAATTAGTCTTTGGATATGAAACTACGTTTTAATCATGTGAGAAGAGAAATAGACACGTAACGATATATGCTCTGTGAGTTTTGGCCCGACCTCGTTCCCCAAACTAGGATTTGAAGGAATAACCTACATATGTTCAAAGTTGTCGTCAATCAAATGGCCTGAAAATTACGCGATTTGTGATTCCCACCATGTGCAGAAGAACCTTTAGCATCCAAAAGGGGAAGAAAACAAAGGAAAATAAGAAAGAAAGAATGAGGCTTAATCGGATAAATGGTCCTCGTGGTAATAGATATTTTGCCACACGTGAAGTTAGATTCAAGGATTCTTCTGTTATGAGGTATGCAAAAACGGGTAAAGGCGATTCTTTTGAGGGGAAAGCTCACAGGGATTAGAGGGAATGAAGACAAAGGTTCTAGTATGGGTTACGGTCACTTGTGTAATAGTTGAAAGTTCTAAGTCCGATGACGTGTGGTTTATAGCCGGCGTCAAGAAGTCGAGACCAAAGGATGTTTACATAAACATCACGTGACTCTGTGAGTGTAGAAAAATTATGAGTTTAGAGTAACATCGGCGTTTCTATTGCCGTTAGTGGGAAGATGACCTGAAAAAATCTCACATTTTGTCTATTGGATGGATAATGCAAATCAGTTGCTTCCTTCTTTTTCTTTCTTTCTATTTGATGTGCATTCTGTTTAAGGCATATGGTACAGTAAAAATGAACTTTCTACGGAAAGGCGCGTAAAAGATGAGTTAGGATGTATACTGAAATTGCAATTTAATTAGAAAGGAATCACAGGATTTTTTTTTACAGTGAAAGAATATCCATAAAAAATCACTTTCTCTGTTGACAAAATTAATTTCCTACGGTAACTTTGGCTGCTGCAACTTTTCTCATCTGCTTCCGAGATCACAGAGATGTTGAAGCTGAATCACGAACAATCTCGTGTAGTGATATAATGCTAAGCTGCAGCTGAATCACGAACAATCTCGTATAGTGATATTATGTTTTCTATGCTCAACAGGAAGATGATGCACCATTCCAGAAGATCCGACTTTCTGTTTTGAAGGACTTCTTGCAAGAAATGAATGTTGTGCTGCAAAGAAAGAATGATTTAGTTTCGAAGAAAATGTGAATGTATTGAAAAAGATAATATCTACGCCGGCAACATACAACCTCACTTTTTATAAGTAACTTGTCCATTTATATGTTTTTTTTCAAGAAATAAATTTCAATTATATTCTCTTTCTAGTCAACTGAGACGGGATGAGGTAATTAAGTATCCATGATTTAAGAACAAAGATGAATCAATAATTACAAGGAAAAAATTACCTCTACAAACTTTAACTTGAAATCCAAGTTTCCAAAGCGTTGTGTAACCTCGTACTCCTCCCGAAGGTACTCATGTATTTGAGCGTACTTTGCATCCCTCCAAGCAATTTCTGATCTGATGGATAAAGAACAAAATAAATCCTAAAAGCTGCAATGCATATTATGAACCAAACTGATATATTCAAGCACTAGAAGCAATTCCAGATAAACAAAGATGGCAACTGGTGGTACCAAAATTCAGTTCAATCTGATCTTAGCTCAGCCAAGTCGTTGCTTATTTTCTGAATTTCACTATAAGTTGGTACCAAGATTTCTAATCCACAAAAGGGGAGAAGTTGAAAATTACAGTTTAAGGTTGAAATGCAATATTCAAGGTCTGTGAGAAATCTAGATCATCCAGTATACAGAAGGACTAACTTTAAATGCAATACTACTGATCTTGAAATATCGCTACAAACAACCAAAGAAAGCACAATGGCATTACCTCTCAAAAAGACCAACTTTAAGAATTACATCGGCTAAGTTTGAGTTTGCCTTCCCAACAAGTTGAAGGAGCTTCTTTTTGTGCATTGTGAATGTTCCAGTTTTCTCCATTCCACGATTTATATCTGCAAACTCTTCAACCATACCATCAACCTAGAAAGAGAGACCCGTGCAACCGCGGGGTTGGAGAGGATAGAGAAAGATTTAGATTCTCTTAATCTAATACAGAAGGTTCTCCAGAAATTTGAAATGCAGCAATGTTGATTTACAAAAGACGCAAGATACCATCACAAAGAAATCTTTTCACACAAAATTGAATCCTGGTTAAGAATTACCTGCGAAACAAAATAATCTAAAGCAATACTTTGGCCAAGCACACTGCCAATAATGCGAATAGAATCAGTGTCCAAAGTCTTAAGAACTATGTAGTCTGGGCCACCCTGCATGTCCTCATCCAGCTGTGGCTTTTCTTTTACAGCATAATCTAATGCATGCACACACAGAAAGCCAAACGGCAAATTAATTATCGTAATAATTCAAAATATCTTCAGCCTTTCTATTTCAGAAGAATACTACACTAATATCTTAAAAAAATTAGCATTTGATGATTCGATGCAGTTGAACTCAAATGAAGTGTAAGATCACATTGAGCAATCAAATGAAATATGGTTATCTTCAATAAATTTACCGTCTTTTCTCATCTCTGGAAGTAATCCAGAAGCATGTCTTGTAACTAGATTCAGATAACCATCAACTTCACGATCCTCAACATTAAACAGAACAGCAGATCCATACTGGAATACGACCATATAACGCCAGACTCCAAATTCCTAAAAGAAAGCAGCAAGATAATGAAAGGACTATCATATCACTATTAGCCTATTACTGAAAAAGAAAAGCACACTTGTAGCTTTGGAGATGATTTCTTCACTCGAAAAAGTGCACTTGTTCCTCTATATAAGCCAGGTATGACCCCGGGTATAAATATGATTATGATGTCCTCACTCGAAAGTAGTCAACCAGACATCAATCACTCAATACATACATGGCCTACCCCAAAAAGTAAATGAAGAAAATAGCTTAATGAACTATGCAAAGTCAAGCATCAGTTTCAACACTCGAGACAATATGCTTGTACCAGTTGGAAAAAGCGCTACCAGGTTCAGTCTAAATTCCCTTTTATTATTGCTAACAGAAGAAAATGGATGCATTGCACTCCCGCAACGCAAATTTAATGTCCACAAATGATTTCTGTATGTATATCATGCAGCAGAATAGTCTCAAGAAGGAAATTTAATCACAACAAGAACTTCAACCGAGCTAAGTATCAAATTGTTCAATGAACCATCATCTTACAGTATTTTCTGAAGGGAAATCGCAAAATCTGAGAGCAATGTAATTCGATGAGCGAGAAGAAGGAGGAATGACATTGATTAAATTCTCGGCTTGCATGCTCTTCAAATTGATACTGCGAAAACCATGAATCTGAGAAAGCCAAATCATAAAGAACATAGCCGGAAACAACTGAGAAAGTGAGAGAGACTACGGAAAAGGGAACTGACCCAGTACAAAAACCACGACAGACCCCGAAACAAAAATCAAAATCCCAGATCAAACATAAGAAAATGAAAATCATAGGAGCATTGAAACAGCAGTAAATGGTCAGAATGTGCAAAACAAAACCTTAAAGCAATGTTCTTTAATGAAAGTTATCAGCTTGAAGAAACAATACGAGCCTATATCAAACTAAAAACACAAATGGAGACAGACCCACATAAACATATGACAAAAACAATCAAACCCCAGACGAGGATTCGCAAAATTAAGAACTATGACGGCTAACCTGGTACAAAGGAAGTAGGCTTTAATAGGTATTTTTCCCGTTTCTTCGTCGTCCTTAGCTTGGCTCTGACTCCGAGCGTAGCAGGGCGGCTCAGAGTCGTAATCATTGGCTTCAAACGAAATCCGAGACGGGATTGCAGAGAAAGGTCGTGAATTGAGGAAGCGGAAGTGGAAGGAGGTGGAGGCTGAAGGGCAGTGTATATGGAAAGGAGGCTTGGCAGGAACGGATGATTTAGAAGCTCCGGCGGCGGCCACGCGGCTGAGGAGAAGAGAAGCAGCGGCTCTCCACCTCCCCATTCACTGAAAGCTTCAAGGTTTTGGGAAGTTATAATTTCGCCGCCGTCTTCCAAGTGAACGAAGCAATAGTTTTGGTAGTTGTATGTTTTTGCCCCTCTTCCAACTTTTCGTAAATCGACATGTCGTTTGAACCCGAGAACAAACGACGTGTAGTTTTATGTTGGACTAGCCAGTGACAACCTGAACCCTTGGACGGCTGAGAAAGCCAGTCCCTTTGAGGAAACCAAAAGCGCGAGGAGTAAGCATTTCTGAGGAGCAGAGAGACTGAGGAGGAAGAAGAAAAATGGCGATTTTGGGGGATCTGAGTGTCTCGGCTACGCTGAATTCTCACTCCACGCACTCTATCCGAACCCTTCGGCCCAATTCAAAGGTCCGAACTTCTTTTTTTTTGGTTAAATTCTCATATTTTGTTTTTTGTCTGGGTTTCGTGCATTTCCTCGAATTTGGATTTCTGGGCTGTTTGTTTCCCGGGAAAATGAGAGAAATGAACTGAGAATTTGGGTTTTGATTGAGGTCAAGCGTGATACTATTATTTTTCTCGTCCCTTGGCGGAGAATTTTGTGAATTTTTATGGTAGATTTCTTATTCTGTTTAGGAAGGAAAATTTGAATGATTGTATCGAATTTGTTAAACTACCAGTTAATTTACAAGCTTAAGTTGGAAGGATATGGTGCAATTTAGTTATTTATGCCCATTTAACTGAGGGCTTTAACCCTTGGAGCTTGGACTGATAGCTGAAAGGAGAATGATGACTTGGTTGAGGGTCCTTTAGAGTCTTACTTGTTGTATTTCATCTCCGATTCCGCTTAAAAGTGTCGATCTGAAGCTGAAAGGGTTTTTCGCATAGTTATTGTCGATTTGTTGTCAGAGTCATAGTGATGACCATGGTGTCAGATTTTATTGGAAATACTTTCTTGTTTTGTTCACTTGCTTTGCTGTCATGTTGAATTGCGTTTGTCGTCTGGGTGGCCGATTCTAGATTTGTGTGTTTCTTCTTAGTAGTTAAGTGATGTCGTCTGGGTGATTGAGGGTATGATAGTTGTCTATTGAGCTATGATTTCATATAATGCATCACTCTTTGTCCATCTTTGTGATCTTCCATGGTGTTTGTATGCAGAGTAGTATAAGGTATTTTTCTGAACTCAATGTTAAATTGAAGTGCTACTTTTGTTTATGGCCGGTTACCTTCTGTGATCTGTATGGTTGCAGTTGGACTGAGGCGTCCCTAACGTTTTTCCTTCTTCATGAAGGGAAAGAAATTATCACTATCGTTTTGTTCTTGAAAACCTACCTAAATAGAAGTTGAAATCTTCATTTGCACCTAATTGTCGAGCTACATAAGACGGTTTAATAAGATATGGAAATGTCTTCCCCTTCGTCCCTGCTCAACTTTCAAGTTTTGTGCTGTGTTATAGGTAGACTTTGCTAGCTTTCCAAATGGAGGGTCTTGCATTTCTGAGATTACGCCAAAATGGCCCAGTATGTCATTTGATAGACGTAACATTCGTCAAAATTCCAAGCGGTTATCTGGAGATTTTCAATTGTCATCGAACTCAAGTAGCCAAGATTCCGAAAGCTTCCTCCTCAACGCCATCAACATGAGTTTCTTTGACCGTTTAAACTTGGCTTGGAAGATACTATTCCCATCTCCAGCATCTAGGAGGAGCTCAAATGCTAACATTGCCAAGCAGCGGTTGAAGATGATCCTGTTCTCTGACAGATGCGCAGTTAGTGATGAGGCTAAAAGATTGATCGTCAACAACATTGTGCACGCTCTATCAGATTTCGTCGAGATAGAATCGCGAGACAAAGTTCAGCTGAGTGTGTCAGCCGATACTGATGTGGGAACCATTTACTCCGTCACTGTACCTGTAAGACGGGTTAAGCCAGAATACCAGATTGGAGACGAGACTGGGTCGATAACAAATATCGAGTACAAAGATACTGGAGACAGTTCAGGCTCTGTTGATGTCAAATTTGATTTCTTCATCCCTGACTAAAGCAACTCATTCGGTTTCTTAAAGTTCAAGAAATAGATGATTGTGTTTGGCTGAAACCAAAGAAGTTGATGGTTTAGATGTTTTGGATTGGACCTGTTTCTTCTGTATATATATGAAAAAAATTCCTGTAAGGCGATTAGGAGAAATCTTCTTCTATTGAATTCACGGTTTGATCGTCTGCTTAGTTATTTATTTTTATCAATCGCGATGGATTCGAAATTTGGGGAAATAATCAGAGTTATTTAGAATATTAATTCGTTATAAAGAAAAAAAAAATTAACAAGCGGGGATTGAACCCGACGTGAATCGAACACGCAACCTTCTGATCTGGAGTCAGACGCGCTACCATTGCGCCACGGATCCACTTGTTGTTACGTTCATTAGTTAATCTTATTTAGAGAATAATAAATCAGCGTTAAATTTAAATCCACCGGAATTATTTATTTCTCACTTAGCGGGAACTTTTCATCTTCTCCCTCCCTCCCAAATCCTCTCTACCAAATTCTAGGGTTCATGGAACCTAAACAGGTGTGAATCCCAAAGCTCCATTTCTCATCAATTCTGAAAAAATTACTGGAATTTCTGTCCAATATTGTTCGTACAATGGCCGCACCTCCTTTGTGTTGACTTTTGTGTATATTCCTACAATCTTGGGATTCTTAGCATAGTATGATTTCATGTAATTATTTCTTTCCTTATTGATATGATTGTAACATACTATAAATTCCTCCTTGAGAAATGAATAGAAACACAATACTATTCCAAAAGCATTCTCTTCTTGGCACTAGAGCCTAGGTTAATAACAAAGGAAAAATATAGAAGTCGCACTGTGCGTAGAATCGAGAACCACCAGTTGCGTAACCAATTGTGCAATGCACCGTCAGATCAGTGAGCGACGCCGTCGTTGCTGACCCGAGTTCACCGAGCCGATCGTTGCAGCCACCCACCACTACCCGCTGTTGCGTCACGTGGCCACCACCTAGAAATTACCGCTGCAAATCCCGATTGAGAACCACCACCTGTGCCTGCCATTCCGTCGACGAGACCTGTGAAACGGCTGCTAACCACCTTGAACATATCACCCCAGCACCCACGCCTGATCTGTTCCATCTGCAATTTTCTTGCTTTACAGTGCTTCGAAGAAAGTCCCCACAATTGTCTTGCCTTGTCATGCTTCGAAAGAAGTCCCCACAATTGTCTTGTGTTTCCGTGCTTCGAAGGAAGTCCCAAGGATAAGGAAAGAAAAAAATAAAAAAAAATAAAAAAAAGAAAAAAAAGAAAAAAGAAAAAAGAAAAAAAGAAAAAAAGTAAAAAAGGAAAAAAAGAAAAGAGAAAGTAAAAAAATAAGTTTGTCTTTTTTATTTGGGGTTATTGTTTGTTTTTCAGGGTCTCACATTGTTTGACTTAATTGGTTTGGAATCTTGACCCTATCAATCACCTCAGATGTTGCACTCAACTTACGCGGAGCAATGACACGCTGGACTCGCCATCCCCGCTATAATGAGGCGTGTGCGTTGATTGCCAAAGTTAAGGTAGATTCTGATCATATAAGTAATGATGGTAAGGCTTTAAAGGTTTCTGGATCTGTTCCGAATAATATATGGATAATTGATTATGGTGCTACTGAACATATGACTTGTGATTCTAGACAAGTACAATCACTAAACCCATCCACCAAAACTAACGTGAGTGTTGCTAATGGTAATGTTGCCCCCATCATTGGGGAAGGTGCTATCTCTCTTTCTGATACCCTTAATCTTGATTCTGTACTTGTTGTTCCTTCTCTTGACTATAATTTATTATCTATTGCTCAAATAACTATTGCCTTACATTGCCTTGTGATTTTTTGGCCTTCCTTTTGTGTTTTTAAGGACATTCGGACTCGTAAGACGATTGGTTATGGTATTAGGAAAGGGAAGCTCTACTGCTTAGAACTGACATCGAATAGTACCCAAATGTTGACTCAAGCTCTTGCCGTGGAAGGATCTCAGGGGAAGAAGAATAAAGCTTCGGATGTTTGGTTGTGGCATCGTCGACTTGGACATGCTTCTTTCGGTTATCTACGAAGGTTGTTTCCTAGCTTATTTGTTCATCACGATGTTTCTAGCTTTAAATGTGGTGTTTGTGAATTGGCTAAAAGTCATCGTACCTCGTTTTTGTCCAATTTGTGTCAAAGTTCAGTTCCATTTATGATAATTCATTCTGATGTGTGGGGGCCCTCTAAAACTACTACATTGGGTGGTGCTCATTAGTTCGTTACTTTTATTGACACACGTATGACTTTGGGTCTGTTTAATGAAGTCCAAAAGTAAAGTTCTTTCTTTATTTCAACGATTTCACAAAATGGTGCAAGTACAGTATAAGTCACAAATATAGGTTCTTATGAGTGATAATGGTGGTGAGTATGTGAACTCTGAACTTCATGCATTTCTTGATCATCATGGTATTGTTCATCAAACTACATGCCCATATACTCCACAACAAAATGGAGTTGTAGACCGCAAGAACCGTCAACTTCTGGAGGTTGTTCGTGCTTCCTTGCTCAAGGTGCGTCTCCCGTTATCCTATTGGGGAGAAGCTCTCACTTCAGCTGCGTATCTTATTAATCGTGTTTCATCTCGATTAATTGATTTTCAGACACCACTTCAAGCTCTCTCTTCACATGTTGATGTTTCTGCAATCCCCAATCTTTCACCTCACATGTTTGGCTGTATGGCCTTTGTTCATCTCCACAAACAGCAGAGGGGTAAGCTTGAACCTCGGGCCTTACGGTGTGTGTTTGTAGGATATGCCTCCAGTAAAAAAGGATATCGATGTTATCACCCTCCAACAAAAAAGTTGTCTGTTACTATAGATGTTGCATTTCATGAGCATGAGATGTACTTTGCCAATCCAGAGTCTTCACTTCAGGGGGAGAATCAGATAGAAGTTCAAACTCTTGATTATATAATTCCGGGTACATGTATTGTGAATAATGTGGAATTAAGTGGTAATGTTTTGGAGACAAGTGGTGATCATTCACATGAAAATAGTGATGTGAATGACGTGGAATTAAGTGGTAATGTCTTGGAGACAAGTGGTGATCATTCACATGAAAACAATGTTGAAAACCTTGCAAATGACAAGCCGACACCACAAGACAACTCATTGCCTTCCTCACCACCGGATAATCCAATGCCGCATGCTATCTCACAGTCAGTCTCGCCACTCTTAAGCCCTAATGACCATAACCAATCATCTTCGATCCCAAATGCACCATCACCACATTGTCTCCCAAACCGTGTCACTCGAGGTATTCCTAAACTTACTTATGAAGCTGACCCTAAATGCAATACTAGATATTCAGTGAATAAACCCAACCCTGAGCCTAATGTGTTATACTCGTTAAGCAATTATGTGTCTACCAGTTACTTGTCAGAATCAAACAAGTCATTTGTGCATCAATTATCTACTATATATATATTCCTAACAGTGTGCATGAGGCTTTAGCTGATCCACATTGGCAAGCAGCAATGAATGAAGAATTGAAGTATTTGAAGAAGAATGCTACCTAGGAGATCACTGACTTGCCAGCTGGCAAGAAACCTGTGGGATGTAAATGGGTTTATACTGTGAAGTATAAAGCCGATGGGACGGTGGATCGCTTCAAGGCAAGACTGGTAGCAAAAGGGTACACTCAAAAGTATGGAATCAATTATATGGATACTTTTGCTCATGTGGCCAAAATCAACACGGTCCGTGTCTTGTTGTCTTTGGCTGTAAATCTTAATTGGTCCTTACATCAGTTCGATGTGAAGAATGCCTTCTTGCATGAAGATTTGATAGAAGAGATTTATATGGATCTTCCACTAGGATGTAATGCTCTAGATAAATATAAAAGAAAGGTTTGCAGGTTAAAGAAATTCTTATATGGTTTGAAGCAGTCCCCTTGAGCATGGTTTGGAAGATTCACAAAATCTATGAGAGCGTTTGGGTACAAGCAAAGTAACTCTGATCATACTCTATTTTGAAAAGAAAAAATGGAAAGTTGATTGCACTTATTATGTATGTAGACGATATGGTGGTAACAGGGAATGATCCGGAAGAATGTATGGCCTTGCAAAGATACTTGTCTACAGAATTTGAGATGAAAGATCTTCGATCCCTAAAATATTTTTTAAGGATTGAGGTACTGAGAAGTAGTTCTGGAATTTTCTTGTCACAGATGAAGTATATTATTGATTTGTTGCACAAAACTGGCATGTCAACTTGTCAGCCAATCGCTACACCATTAGAGGAAGGATTGAAGCTTTCTACTGAGCCTAATCAAGTACCAGTTGACAAAGGGAGATACCAAAGGTTAGTAGGTCGTTTAATGTACTTGGCACACACGAGACTAGACCTTGCTTATGCCTTAAGTGCAGTAAGTCAATATATGCATGACCCTGGAGAACAACATATGAATGCAATCGTGAGGATTTTGCGATATTTGAAAGGAAGTCCGGGCAAAGGAATCTTGTTTAAAAGGAATAACCATTTTAGAGTTGAAGGTTATACTGATGCGGATTGGGTAGGTTCAGTTGATGATAGACGTTTAACATCAAGTTACTTTACATTTGTTAGAGGTAACTTGGTTACATGGAGAAGTAAGAAACAAAACGTGGTTGCTCGTTCCAAAGTGTAGAAGCTGAATACAAAGGTATGGTTTTGGGGATTTGTGAAATTTTGTGGCTTAAGCTTCTATTAAGTGATTTAGGTATAAAGCATGATCAGCCCATGAATTTATTTTGTGATAATAAAGTTGCCCCAGACATTGCACATAATCCAGTACAACATGACAAAACAAAGCATGTTGAAGTTGATAGATTCTTTATTAAAGAAAAATTAAAGGAGAAAATAATTGAGGTCTCGGCAATAAGAACAAAAGATCAATTGGCAGATATCCTCACAAAGGCCGTTTCAAGTCAAAAGTTTTCAAGTTTCTTACACAAGTTGGGCATGTGCGACATAGATGCACTAACTTGAGGGGGAGTGTTGACTTTTGTGTATATTCTTACAATCTTGGCATTCTTAGCATAGTATGATTTCATGTAATTATTTCTTTCCTTATTGATATGATTGTAACATACTATAACTTCCTCATTGAGAGATGAATAGAAACACAATACTATTCCAAAAGCATTATCTTCTCTTTGAAGTTCGAAAACCCGATCCGAGATGCAATTTCCAGATTCTGGTTTGCTCCGAATCAGACAATCTTTTCATCTCCTCTTGGGACTGTGTGAGTAGTACTCTACTTTTGAGCTCGGAAATTGGAGTTTCTAGCGTTTTTGTCTTTTCAATCGTAAAAATTGATTCTTTACCTCTTGTTGTAAAGGTTAAGATTATACGATGTCGAAAGCTCACAGCTCAGACTAGAAGCTCTGTTGGAAACGGCTCTCCTCGATTACTGTTTCCAGGATGAGTCTGTCACGTTTACGGCTAGTTCTGATGGCTTCATCAGAATGTTTGTCACTAGGATTTGTTTCATTTTGCAGTGGGATGCTGTTGAAATTAACCTTCATCAATGTCGTAACGTTATAATTTTTAGCTTTAATTAATGGGTAATCATAACTTTAATCAGTTATCGAGGCTGATTTCTTATATGTCCTTTTCACTGTCAAAGCAATATGTGCTGACTCTTTTCTAGGTTTTTCTATGCTCAAGATATGATTTGCATTCTGGAATTTATGATTCAATTGGAAATCACGATCACATACCGACATGCGTTGGATATTCGGGCAAAACCAGTATGCTTTTATCTGCATTCCACTCTCATTAGCATTGGATTCTAATTGACCTTGTAAGTATAGATTTTGACCTTTACACAAATCAATGGTTTATCTTTTCAAAATTTCGACAGATGTTAAGAAAAACATAAAATTGGGATTGAGTAGTTGCACTGACGCCATTCATCTAAAAGTTCATTCAGCTGAGGACAACTTCATACCAAAAACCATCACCGAGGGGCAATGTGAAACCCATCCATCAAAACTCATGTCCTTCATTGAATTAAACACGTAGCAAATAATATCTCTCGGTAAGTAACCGCCGCTTATACCAGTATTGCCCCCTTATTTTCTTATGCATCGGCCGAAAAGGCCGAATGGTTAAGAAAATAATTTATTCATCTTTTTTTTTTTTAGTAGCAAATGGAAATAAAAGTGGCCGAACCATAATCAGGGGGAAGCCAATGATGCTTTATTCCTGGCCGAGATTTTTTTATATCAAAATTCTCAATTTGATTTCCCTTTAGGCCGAATAAAGAATCATTTCCAAATACTTTTGACTTGGTGAAATATTTTTGATTCTCAGCCGCTGAATGCTTTAAACAATTATTAAGCCCCCCGGGCATATTTTGGCTTTTAACTCAAACAACTTAGCCGAATGGGATTTCTCTATATCGGCTATATCGCCAATAATCATATCGATTGGCATGGTTTCTCCGGCTAGGCCTATGTCTCGGCCTTGTTCGTCATTGAAGCACTCTTCTAACGAATCATTTTCTAAGTCAATTTGTGGCTTAGAAACTTGAACTTTTGCTTTTAGGCCTACCACAATTTCAGTCTCGACCAAAAAAACATGTGGCCTAGGTTCTTCTTCGGCCATCTCGACAATCTTCTTAGGCCGAATGTTGGTTGTGGCCGAAGCGAAAAATTCCCCCCCCCCCCCCCGGCCTTCTGATCCAATCATTCTTCAAATGGAATTGATTTGAACCCAAATGGCTTTTTTTTTATCGAGCCACTCATAAAATTGAGCTCTATCTTCATTTAACTATTGATCTTGTAAGCTGTGATGAACCTTCACCTTTATCATTTGAGAGAAAATTTTTCGTCTTTCTTCATCTGCTTCAAGGATTCGATCAAGGAGTTTTTGTTGCTCGACAATTTCCTTGAATAAGCGCCGAATCTCATCCTGATTGTGATCTTGATATATCATTTGAACTTTGTAGTTTTAGCACTTGTCCCATTGGGCGTGCCAAAATGTTGACCCTAAAAACTACCAAGCCTACGTGGCGTGCAGGCCGAGTAACTAATGAGTTAACTACGTCTGCGGGACGTGCCAACTCGTCGGTTGAGGAGTAAAATGTGTTGATGTTGCGTTGAGCGTGTTGTTGATTTCTTGATTTTACTACTGCGGCCGAGGAAGGAACACGCATCGGCCTTCGGGTTTTAGAGCCTAAAGACAAGAATGCTAGTTCTGCGAAGTTCAATATCAAATTCGACTTTCAATGTGCCGAATTTAGTAACCTGTAACACATCACTTCATCGCGATGGCTAATGAGATGACATCTGCCAATAAGGATTCGAAAATCCTTCTCGACCGAGACTTGGATAGATAACTAGTCGGCCTCAACGCAATGCTGTTTATCCAAACTGAAGGTGTTCTGGGAACGGCTGATTCTACAGCAACAATGTTGTTTATCCAAATTAAAGATGTCACCAGTTGCCTCCACAATGTTGTTTATCCAAACTGAAAGTGTGTTGGTGGAAAAAGAAAATAAAAAAAATCTCAAAATGTTTGAGAGGTTTGCGCAGGGCAATTTATGTGTTAAATTGGAGAGGCCTTCTCGTCACGATCCGTCTTGTATTTATAGAGCTTGCATGTTTGACGACCTCATTGTATAATTGCATTCTGAGGAGTACGAAAGCTGCCAATAATATTCCTAAGAATATCTTTTAATAACCCCATGGATTACCATCACGCTATTTGGGCTTAGTTTGTAGCCACGTGCATGTAATCCAATTTTTATCTTCAATTCCTTCATGTGATGTCATTTGACAAGATTCTTGGTAGGATGCCAAGGATATTCGGTCCCACCATCACTTCATAATCTTTATTCATGCATGCAAGCTAACCTTCTGCCACATCACATCACCATTTCCTTATCGCATTTGTAGGCTAAAGCCTATCATGACCTTTAGGGGTGGGTTCAAAAAACCGAAAACCGAAAAAAACCGAAAACCGAACCGGACCGAGACCGAAAAAAACCGAACCGAAAAAAAAACCGAACCGAAATTGTCAAACCGAACCGAACCGAATCTGACCGGTTCGGTTTCGGTTTTTGAGGCTCGGAAACCGAACCGAACCGAACCGAACCGATATATATATATATAATTTTTTTGAATATTTATAAATAGTTTAGTCATACAATCATAACAAAACAGAACCTATTGCCAAGTTGGTTTCAGTGAAACTTTACAAGCATGGAGGCATGGGTTCGAACCCTCATGCCTCCAGGATTTGTGAGATTTTTTTTAATTTTTTAATCTTTTTAACAAAACAACCCTAACCCTCCTCCTCCTTATTTTTCATTCCGCCTAGCCTATTAATATGAATGTGAACTTTTATATTTCCTTTTTTTTTTTTAATAATTTTGGAGGGAGAAAGAAAAAAAAAAAAAAAAAAAAAAAAAAAAAAAACCGAAAAAAACCGAAACCGAACCGAAAAAAACCGAACCGAAAAAAAACCGAACCGAAAAAAACCGAAAAAAATTTGAACCGAACCGAACCGAACCGAAATTTCGGTTCGGTTTCGGTTTTGAGAAAAAACCGAACCGAAAAAAACCGAACCCAGCCCTAATGACCTTTACATCCCAGCCATGCTACGTGATAAGAGTCCCAACGCGAACTATGTTGTTTACTTCCAGATCATTGCATCCCATTTATCTTGGATAAGAAAAAGCCAAGATAATTCACATTAAAAGATAATTATTATGATAATCATAATATTATCCTTTAATAATAACAAAATTATATTCGTTTTTCTATCCGACAGTTGAAAACTATACCCACTCAACGACATTGATTGCACGGGCTGATGGTGTAAATTTGGGTCAAAACACTTATATAACAAAGTATTCGTTAATTTTTTTGAACCCAATTAGATGTTTTAAACATTTCCGATTTGGCTAATATTTTGCAAGGATGATCTATGAGTTGCAACTTGAAAAATAGATGGTTTAGATCGTTAAAGTTCAATATAGTGTAGATCTCATAACTAATCCTCATTTTTATAAATTAAAAAAAAAAAAAAAAAAAAAAAAGATCTTTTTCTTTAAAGATTTCCTAGCGCATCTGAGACGTTTGTGACTTGTCCCATGGCTGACTAGAAGTTGGGCCAAATTGTATGGTTTCATTGTTGGCCGGCCCATAATAGGAGCCGAAAAAGGATAAAAAGAAAAAAAATTAAAAAAACAAAAATGGAAAGACAATGTGTGTGCAGGTGCAAAATAAAACATCCGAGGACGAGAAGAGCAGCCCACGTGCTAAATCCGCATTCGCGCGTCAACCATACGCAACAAATGATATTTTAATCAGTGCAAAGTCAAGCAATCCAACGGTGGACAGCGACCCTCACAGTCACAGCATCTTTTAAACCAAAAAATAAAATAAAATATAAAAAGTATTTGAAACCAGAAGCCGTAGAGAGCTCGTCCTCTTCCCATTTTCTTCCGAAATATAAATGCCCTCCATCACTTCTAACCCTTTCTCCGAGAAATTTTTGGTTGTGACGGGAATCGCCTCCCCTCCATCCTCTCTCTAGCTTTCTCTCTCTTATCTGTCAGAGCGAACAGAACCAGCCATGTCGGACGAGGAGCACCACTTTGAATCGAAGGCCGACGCCGGAGCTTCCAAGACCTATCCTCAGCAGGCCGGTACTATCCGCAAGAACGGTTACATTGTCATCAAGGGCAGGCCATGCAAGGTTCGATCTCTCTCCTGTCTCCTTGATTTTCTTTCGATCTGCATGTATTTTAGGGCTCTGATTTCAGATATTCGCGGGATTTCGTTCGATCATTATATTTGTTTGCATGCCGTATGGATTTGTTGATGAATTCTCTCTCCTGTGCAGGATTATGATCGGTACTTCTTTATTGAGATCGGAGTTTATTTTTTACGATTTTGTTTCTTCTTACTGATTAGATAGTGTTGAGCTGATCAATTATGTATGAAATTATTTGAATTTGATTTGTTACTGTTACTGATTGCTGCTATCTACCTGTAACTGATAATAACTATGCACTTATATACATAGATACATACACGTATATACATACACATATATATATATATATGTATACACAGGCATACATGCACAAACGTATACATATACACAGATATACACGCGCACACACGTATATATGCGCGCATACACACACAGATATATAGCTGATGTCTTGAAAATATCGTTCTAAGCTGAGCTTTGATTGCATCTTCACTGCTATGTCTGAATAATTTTTAATTTTTGTTTACGTTTTCAGTTTTTGTTTTTGTTTTGTGGCTGTCCGTTGTTAGGGAGTGAATGTATTTGTTGAATCGATTGTGTAAGGTCGTCTCGTTGATGGTATTATATCAGTTTGGATTTATGTTGGTGGCTGGGATATGAACATGAAAGAACAACCAACTAATGGAATGTTGTCGGTCTGCTCTTTCTTTTGTCTTTTGTCACAGGTTGTGGAAGTTTCCACCTCCAAGACTGGAAAGCACGGTCATGCCAAGTGCCACTTTGTCGGTATCGACATCTTCACTGCCAAGAAGCTTGAGGATATTGTTCCGTCTTCCCACAATTGTGATGTACGAACCTCTTTAAGTTTGTTTGATTTATACGTAAGCACGTCGTTTGTTTCTTTCGTTGGTATATCAATGTTTGTATCTTTGTATTGTAGGTTCCACATGTCAACCGTACTGACTACCAGCTGATCGATATCTCTGAGGATGGATTTGTAAGACTGCACTTTCGTTTGCTGTTATAAGATTCATTGATTTCATTGTATGTTGCTTGTTACTTGGATGTTCCCACTAGTTTACAATGCTTAGCCTGACTTGAACCGTAATCTGTTGCATACTGAAGGTGAGTCTGCTGACTGAGAATGGTAACACCAAGGACGACCTGAGACTTCCAACCGATGACAATCTGCTTACGCAGGTTAGTTTTGTAACATGGCCCCTGTAACATTCGCCTCTTCCACTTAGTTTGAATGGGATAGTGTGCCTGTACATGTCTGTTGGGCCTTCAATTGTCTATGCTGTTTCTTCCCCTTTTTATTGTTCGACGCAGTTTAAAACATCTTTCCTTTGCTTAACTACTGTTATAATTATGTTTCCTGCTGGTTATTAACCCTGTAGAATCTTAATTGGTTATTTTCTTGGTATTTTATGCAGATCAAGGATGGGTTTGCAGAGGGGAAGGATCTGGTTGTTTCTGTCATGTCTGCTATGGGAGAGGAGCAGATTTGCGCCCTGAAGGACATCGGTCCCAAATAGATGCCCTTCGTTCTTCGGGAACGTTAGCTTTCAGATATAAATTGGAACGGTAAATAGAAACATTGGGGTCACCCCTTTCAGGAACTACTGTTCTTGATTAGAGGTGGCCTTGGGTTACAAGTTAATGTTGCCATTAATTAGCGTGTCGTTATCAATATTTTTGTTATGTTACTGTTCCGAATCATGCCCCCAATTTCATGGTATTGGCAAGAGTTATATTGAAGACTGTATGGTACCTCTCACTTGTTCTTGGTTCGAAATTTCACGGTACGGATTCTTCTTGTTGCATTGTGTTTGCCTGCGTTAAATGACTCTACCAAATAATCGACAGTGAGCCTGGTGTCTTAAGCACCAAATTGAACTGTGATTGTGGTTTTACGGTACGTTATTACCCTGCTGTCGTGCAACCGAGTCGGTTTATTTCCGGTTGGTTGTTTTCCTTTGGTAACTTGATGGTCTGTTCGGTGTTATGGTGCTGGTTTGGAACTACCCATCTCGCTGCAAACCCGGCACGAGGAGTTTCCAAAACATTTGACTCTTCATCCATTCCAATATAAAGGATTCGTCAATCAAATAATAGGTAGTAAATGGTCATTTTGACAATAAATGAATTGCTAGGTGTAAAATATTTATTCTCGTCAGACTAAATCCCAACTAAAATAACAAGAGTTTGGACGATTTTGACCTAGTTACTCTTCGGAATGGAGTGGAAGAAGAGGAGATTCTTGAACAAGAAAATGATCTAATGACTTCAAAAAAAATTGAACAAGGAGTGGTTTCAGGTGAAATTCTTATGTACGGTTTTGTAGAGTGATAGTAAGGATGACTTATCTAGCAGTTTTTTCACTATTACCCCCAAAAAAACCACCGTGCCTTTGTTAAAATTACGAGAGTACGCTTAACCTCTGAATTTGAAATCACTCATTATATACCTAGTTTTGAGGACCGATGAATCATAAACGACCAGAGTTGATTGGCCTGTCGCAGCGGCCGATGAATTTGTTTTTACTTCAAACAATCAATTGTCTGATCTTGTATCGAGCCAGTTCATAGAATCTTAAGTGGTTAACATCCATGTCTTCTCCAAACGCCGATTCCTTTCTTGTGTTGGTCTCCGAATGTTTACGTTTAACACCTCGATTGTTCATAACAGCAAAAGTGATCGATCATTCATTCGAAAACCGGATTGCCGTTCCAAGCCAGTCATCTGGAATGCTGCCTTTCAATTCTCCACTCAATGCCCTCAAAGCATCGGTGGTTGCTGCCTTCACAATGTACACATCGATTCCGAGTTTTGCAATCGCCGCAGCTTCCGATATCTTGGTCAGCATTCCGCCTGTTGTATCATGGGCTGCCGCTTTTGTCTCAACTGTTGTCATGACACACACATTACAGATGCTAGTAACTTGAACAAATTCGGGATCAATTCCCATTTTGGCACAGCCAACAATAACGAAAATAAAGCTCGTAACGTGTTGGGTTCATTCGCACCTTGCTTATTCATGTTCTCAAGTGTTGGGCTCACGATCGACCAGCTCCCATCTTTAGCCACAGCTACAGTTGACAAACTTTGGATAAGACAATGCAATTCGACGAATAAAAACAAAACTCCATTTCTGTGCAAAGCCAGGATTAGTAAGACTGCTTACCGATTTCTCTCAAGAGTACTGCATTTGGTACCGACGGTGGACGGTCATAAACCCCAAAAACATCAGTCTTAAATCCACATTAAATAGAAAACAAACGTAGGATGTTTATCAACTCATATCAAATGGTAATTTCCTACCTATCTGACCCCAACTGGTTGGACTCTGTTTTTCTTCGAGATGTCTAATCTCGGATGCTTTATGGAAGGACAATGCATTCTTACTCTCCTAATGCAGGTATTGAGTTTGAGACAGTGGACAGATTACCACTAGTTCACTTTTGCCTGTGAAGTTTGCTAAAGCAACTGGTTTAGCATTGGTCTCCTACAAAGACAAATGCGAATTTATTGGCCTCAAGTAACTTTTAAGACATTTCTATCAACTATCAGGTTGTGCAGTGTGTTCCAAAGTCTTTTCCCAAAATACAAATGCATGAAACTTTCCATTTGGGGACAGTGTGGATACGAGAAAAACAACAAAGTTAGGCTTCAAGTGCGCTGCAAGGTGACTAATGATGACATCTCCACTCAATATGGTACAGTCCTGATTAGGCAAAGCGATTAACAAAGCATCAGTACAAGTCTAATATAAGCAATAAGCTAGTGAACTTCTATAAGAGAGACCAACCAGTAACTCATCGAGCACAGCATCTCCATGCAAAACCTAGGAAGCGTATAGCAATCAACATTAATCACCGAGGGAAAGATGAGAAGAAAAACAGAAACCAACAGCACGTATAAATCATTCATAGCACAAAAGGAGGCAGTTCAAAACACGTAAAATACAGAATGATAGGAAGAATGATAATAATACGAACTTACAGGTACCAAACCAGATTCAATAGCCTTGGCCACTGCAGACAAATCAGCTGAAGCTATCTGCAGGAAGAGAAAACTTACATCAATAAAGGAAAACTAACAAAAAGGACAGAGAACATAAAATAACATTGGGATCAAAGCATTTATCGGAAACAAGCCACCGACATTTCTTTCACGGGTTGACCATCCACATGAAAATGGAGACATTCCAATGGAAGGGATACCCTCTGGAAGGAAAACACATAACAATATTCATGAACGTGAAAGCGGGGTGCATTTAAGATCTTAAGCAGATAATAGCATGAAATCATGATAGTGAAATAATAGTTTCATGCAGCTTTGAGAGCCAAACAAAATTGACAAATACGGATTGGTCAAGTAAACTAAAGAACTTACAAAATTCTTCATCCGCTAGCTAATAGTATCTCTGATGCATTAGATGCATTGTTAATTTAAAACTGCGAAAGCTGGTTTTTCCTTTGAATCTGTCGATCTTTAGAAATATAGTTTGTATATGAAAACGTTTGTTAATAGGGTAGATTAATACCTCTGGCTAACGCTCTAACAATTTCAAGATTGAGCTTTGTAACCTGAAATAATTGAAATAAACATGAACATGAAAATGGAGGAATAATCCGAAGGAGACGAAAGCAAACTTAAAGCAAAGTCCATAGATGTGAAACGATCAACGAGGCAGAGTCTTACGGAGATGCGTGTGGCAACAAAACCAGCCTTTACAAGGGGTTGGTACAACCCACCTTTATGAACGCCCGATTTACTAGCTTGAAAATGCCCAAAAGAACCTGAAGCCACCATAGCACACAACATATTAGACGAATACATATCTTTAGAAATTAGTGAAAAGGCTACTTTGTATCTCAACAAACAAATCAAGTTCCAAGTGATGAAATAAACCAAGCAGCAAACCTGCTCCATGAACAACTATAAAGGGGCTGGGGTCCGCAACTGGCCGATGTTCAAAATCAAGTATGGCAGATGAAATTTCTGATTCTCCAGGTTGCTTGCTCCAATCCATCCCAAGAACCTCCCCAGAAGGCGACCCCGTAGCCATTGATTGCCTCAGCTGCGACGAAACCGTCTTGAGATTTGCTTCATTTATTGTCTCTAATTCGTTCTTGCAAGTAATTGCTGCACCTCCTGGACTAGGTAAAAAATCGTATTGTAACAATCTAAGACCAAAATACGAACAAATGATTACAAATGCATTTCATAATTTAGTTTTATAAACAACCATTCATCCAAACACCTCAGATTTTCCCAGGTTGAAACGAATCGGTTTTCCACAGTTTATATTAACAAAGGCTTAAAATTTATCAGCTGCCCATTAATCTAGCACACCAAAAGCACTTTTCTGGACCTCGTTTGGGCAATCAGCAGTCAGCGTAAAGATAGCTAGAAATGATCGAAATGAAAAATGCTCAATCACAAAAGCACAAATTCTGATGCAAATTGAATTCTACCAAAAAGGAATAAGTAGATTAACAGACCGAGTTTGACGATGCAGCGAATCTGCTTCGTGAGACTGACAGAAGCGCTTTGGAGATCTTTTGTGTTGGTCTCCTCCATCGTAAATTTGTGGGGTTTCCGGTACCTAAAGCTCTGAGTTTACTCTCTCAAAAGTTCTGGGTTTTTAGTTTCCAAAAAACAAAAAAAAGTTCTGGATTTTTTTACCCAAAAAAAAGTTCTGGGTTTCGTACTCGCAGTCGATGTCAATCTGGTGAAAACTCAAAAACCCCACCGCCGATGTTTTTTTATTTTATTTTTGTTTCCTTCTCTTTATTGTCACAGGGTTCTCGCGGGAAGACAACAAAAAAAGAAAAGACAAACTCTGTTTTCTACTTGGTGGAGAAAAAGTTAATTGTCATTGAACAGTTGGTTCAATAAACTCATCCTCTCCCGATCCTTGGAACATCTGTGAATCGAATCCGTTTATTGTAAATTATGCTGTCAGTTTTCGTCAAATATTATTTGCGTTCAATTTTAAATAAAAAAAATTTAAATGATTTTTTATGGCACGATGTAGTATAAACGAACATAATTAACTGATTTCCGAAATACTTATAAAAAGAATCCGAAAAGAATTCAGATTCGAATAAACTTGTCTTTATCTTAAATAGGTTACATGTGGTATAGATGTAAGACACGTAAGAAACTTGTGATCAATTAATATAAATATGTACACGTGTTACAACAAGATAGGTGGAAAATATATGCAAATTGTTTATCAACAACTATTGCCTTTGATATAAATTATGGCAGTTTGCTTAAAAAAATGTTAACATTTAAAACGAAGTTTTAGAAAATGTTTTTGTCAATATTTAACCATTAAATTGGAAATATCGACGAGATCTGTCGATTTTAGTGAAAATTTAGAGCTTATTCGATATCTCGTAAAGTTTAGACTTCAACTCATTTTTCATTTTTTTTTCCTTCTAATGTTTATGATATCTCACAAAAATATCAAACGTATTGAAAACAAATTTAAACACTGGTTGTAACAAAATCACGTGACATTATTGTGGGGCAACCAAAAATTTACTTGCTTGACTCTTTACTAAAATTTTCGTTCATGAAATTTGACACATCTAAAACACAAATAATCATGAAAATTACAAAAAATGAAAAAATGCGCAAGTCACGGTGTAATCTTTAGACGTGCATATTTTTCATTATTATTAACATTCAAAGACTGATTTTCAATATTTGTGAATAAAAAGATGAATTTATTGAATTTTGTATTGATGCAATTTGACCAAAACCAAATAGCACCTACATAATAACAATTAGCCACTGCATCGCTTGTATTTGACCCTAAAAAAGACGGTAGGTAATATATTAATTGAGTAAAACTTGACTCTAAATTAGGTGTCACAATGAAGAAGTAAGTTTTAAACTAGGGTTAATAGCAACTCTAAATAGAGCATATTTTTCAGTTTGTCCGAAACATAAGACAGAACATCATATGTTACTATATAAATAAAGAAATTTTTTTTTTTTCAAATGTCCCTCAATTGTGTTATATAACATATAATATTATATCCCGTATTTCAAAGATGCTAAAAAATCTCCCCTAATTACGTTGTAATGGTCAAGTTGTAACATGTTACGTGTGTATATGTGCAGTTTGGAACTGCGACTGTACGTGCCACAATACAACATTTGACAGCGCTCCTTTCCATAATTTTATTATATTATATGCCAACAAATTTCCAACACGTTTTGCTTTGTTTGGTGTCTGTATTTGCCTCAAACCATATTTTGCATGTGAAAGAATCTACATGATTAGCCATGCAATCTTATCTTGTGTTTTTATAATGTTCATTTGTCCTTTTATAGATACATCTGGTGAGTTGAATATTAATTACGTCGATTATTCATATTATAAGATATGAAATAATAAATCTAAATAACGATATTTTGATACACACAAGTTTCTTCTAATGACTTGTTGAGTATGGACTCGTTTGGAATATCTTTAAAATAATTCAAAGTGCTTAGCAAAATTTTTTCGGTTTTCAAAACCACTTGAAGTTCTTTGCTAAAATTCATTTACATTTTACAAAAAAATAATTTCAAAAATACTTTGACAAAAAAGCATTTTAAATCATTTTAAAAAGGAAACTTTCTTGAAAAGAGTTTGGGCTAAATTTATTTTAACAAAAAAATCATGCTATAACTTTATTTAATGAAAAAAATTAAATATTAATGAAAGACCCTTAAATTTTAATAAAAATGACAATATAACTTAAAGTTTAATGAAAATGACACAATTTTAATATAAAAAAATTAAAAGACTTGCCGCACGGGACCCCACGCGTCCATCACATACATTGTTTATTAAACTAAACACTATTTATGAAACATTGAACATTACTTATGAAATTGAATGCTATTTATCTGTCCAGTTTCGTAAATAGCGCCTAGTTCTTTGTCTACTTTCATAAATAGTGTCTAGCTCTTGGTCATTCTCATAAATAGTGCCTAGTTATTGGGTCGAGTTTCATAAATAGTGTATGGTAATGGTATAGTTTCATAAATAGTATCTATTTCTTGGTCCGGTTTCATAATAGTGCCTAATTATTGGTCCACTTTCATAAAGAGTGCTTAGTTATTGGTCATGTTTCATAAATAATGTCTAGTTCTTGGTCCAGTTTCATAAATAGTTTCCATCTATTGGTTTAGTTTTAGAAATAGTGCTTAATTATTGGTTTCCTTTCATAAATAATGTATACTTATTAATCCAGTTTCATAAATAGTGTGTATTTATTGGTTCAGTTTCATAAGGTTTAAAACTTACACCTTGTTTGGTCCTATAAAAGCATCAATTGTGCCGAAATCGATGAACCCATAAGTGATCATTTAAATCAAAATCTTGGGAAGCTTATATTCTCAATAATTATATTTAAAAACTAGTTTTAATTACCAAATTAAAATATTGGATACTATTTAAGTGGTGGGAAATTTTTCCTTATGCCCGTAACACAAGTGGTACATCATGTATCATTATGTAAGTGGTGGCAACTTTTATTTTTATGTTATTAATTTTTTAACACAAAAATCTCATCACTTGTATAAGGACACATGGTGTACCATCCCGTGTTCTGAAAACATTGAAAAATCTCTCGTCATCTTGACTACTATTGAGAAACAACATCACAAAAATAAAACTAGGGAATGTAATTCAATTTCAAGTCCTTTTCTTATTATAAGAAAAAAAAAAAACCAATGAGAAGAGCTTGAAAACTTTGAGTTGTAGCGAAATGAATAGTATCAGAATTGACTTTTTAGTGTAAAAATATGATTTTTCGTTAAAATGAACAGTATCGGGAGCTTTTCGTTAAAGTTCCTGAAAAAAAAAATCTATTAATGCAGCCGACAATGGGAGAAAAAAGTGGAGTGTGGAAAGAGAGAATGGGTGGGGGTGGTGTTTATGCAAGCATGGCCTTTTGACCAACTCCAAAGTAATTGGTAAATGAGGTTCCACAATGCGTACGGCAAGCAAAACATGAAAGATTTGTTGTATCAATTTATAAGAAACTTTAACAAATAACTTTAAATACTGTTAATTTTAACAAAAAAATCATATTTTTACACTAAAAAGTCAATCCTGGTACTCAAAGTTTTCAAGCCATTTTCATTAGTTTTCCTCAATTTATATGAGGGCACACGCCCAGCATAAGTTGGGTTCTCTATGTTTTTTCTATTCTTTTGTCTTTATCATTAAATAAAGTTAGTAGATAATTTTTTATTAAAATGTAAAAATTTGAAGCTATTTTTATTAGTTTTCATTTTTAAAAACAGTTTCAAACAAGTCATGTGTATTAAAAAAATAAAAAATAAAAAAATAAAAAAAAAGACATGGAGCACACCATAATGCAAGTACAAGTTTGGCAACATTAAACAGTAAGCACAAGAGAACTCAGAAGCAAACTATCCATAATTAAAGTAATTTGGAAATTAATTTCACTTTAATTAACCGCATAATCAGTCCATAGATATCATAGTACCATCGATAATCCGGATATCTAGCGACCGATTCTTTTTCTTCCCTTTCACTACCCCTTCATTTTCAAACTTGGAAGATGGAAATTTTGTAGTTACTAAAAGTCTCAGGGGCATCACCATCATTTCAAATGCCGATTGGATCGTGGGGGTGCAGTAGTTAGCAACTTTAGCTCCACCAACACCAAACAACCCAAAAGATAAAATAATAAATGAACCCCCAAAATTAAATAAAACCTAGTTTTTTTTTAATCAAAATGGTATTTGAAATTGTCATACATTTTTACTGGGATCTGTAAGATTTAAATTAAAAGAAGATTGCTCACCGTTAATTATTTTTTAACGTTTTGTGAAAAATTTCAATTAAATTGAAGCGAACACTAGTTCAAGTGAATGAGTTGATTTGACAAAAAAAATCCTTCAATTTAATGATGATTTTTTACGAAATGACCAAAATTGCAGTGGTGGACAATCGTAAGGATTTATTTTAAATCTTATAATGTAAAGTGATGAGTTACGTCAATTTTAAAAGATAATTTATTATTTAATTTTAATTTGTTATTTTAAAGGAAAATCAGGAAATGGCTTTTTGGTATGTGCGGCGTGGACTTTTTGCAGAATTTCAGATCCACAAATCCGAAAAATACCAAAACGAAACGGACAGACGCAAACTTCACACGGAAAGAAAGAAAGAAAGAGAAAACGAGAGTTTAAAGAGTTAGTTGAAGGAAATACTTTCTCGCCTTTGTCCCCCTTTGTTTTCGGATTTTGATCCAATGGCTGACAACCACGAGCAACAGTCCCCGCCGCCGCCCGGACCATCGCAACCGTCGAAGCCCGCAGCGACTCATCATCCTCCCCGCCCCACGATCACTCTCCCGCAGCGCACCTCTTTCGAATCAATCTTCAGCTCCGCCGGCGGCGGGAATACTGGGCCCGGTCTGGGCCTGGGGTTCAGCCCCGGACCCATGACTCTCGTCTCCAACTTCTTCTCTGACGGCGGTGACGACTGCAAGTCCTTCTCCCAGCTGCTCGCCGGAGCCATGACGTCTCCGTTGCCGAGGGCGCCCGGGTTCCAGCAGCTCGAGGAGCGAAATTCCGGCGACGGCGAAGGAAGTTCGGATTTCCGGTTCAAGCAGAACCGACCGCCGCCGATGTTTTCGGTCCCGACGCCGTCCGGGTTTCTCGACTCGCCGGGAATCTTCTCACCTGGTCAGGTACACCCCTCGTCAATCACTTCTTCCATTTATTTACTGAATTACTGTTACCATTGCTTGTATGCTTATCAGGGAGCTGGGATTTTTTTGAAAAGTTTACTTTTTTTTTTAATCCGATTTAGATATATATCTCGTCTTTAGTTACTGCGACAACTGAGAAATTAGTTACTCTTGGAAAATTAATTAAAATTTTGTTGAGAAAAGAAAGCAGTGAGTTAAATGGCGGCAAATTAAGGCAGAGGATTTGAGATTCTAAATTTAGTAACTTTTAGAGGATTTGAGATTCTAAATTTAGTAACTTTTAAAGGATTTGAGATTCTAAATTTAGTAACCTTTTGCCCCTTTTTTTGCCCTTTTGGCGGGGAAGGGGAATTTGCCAAATTCTGGGTTATTAGAATTGATTCACTTGTTTGTTAGGACAATTGGGTAAAAGCTACGTTAGTTGCACCGGAGTTGAAATCCGTCTTCCCGTAAATTAGACGCGGGTTAGGTCAATTGGCTAGTCTTGGTTCAAAACAGTTACCAAACAATTTTCATGTTTTCAGTTTTCCTAAAACAAAAATCGACTTGAAACTAGAAGCTGAAACGTTTTTTGGATTTTTAAGTTTTCGAGTTGATATTGTATTTTACACAAACATGCGGGAGTGGGGTTTGAACTTGGGTACAAGGGGCGGGCATACTGCAGTAACACGCATTTGCCTGGTTCCGGGTTCTTAGAATTGATTCACTCGTTTGTTAGGCAAATTGGGTAAGGGTACTCCAAAAGTACGCATATGAGACGAGTCTGCTTGGTACCACACTTATATTGGTTTCTTATGGTTGTGATTTATGAATTGTTGTAGGGACCCTTTGGAATGACACACCAGCAGGCCCTAGCACAGGTCACGGCTCAGGCTGCTGCACTCTCCCCATCCTTTTTCAATTTCTCAACTGAGTATTCAACATCTTTCTCGACAGCACCCGCCACAGCTTTGACACAGCCTCCATCCTCTACTTCCGATACAACACCACCCCAAGAGATACTGTCTGGAACACCTGACTCTGCCGTTGCGACAAAAGAATCATCTGACATTTCCCTTTCAGATCAGAGATCCCAACCGTCTTCATTTACTGTCGATAAGCCTAATGATGATGGTTACAATTGGCGGAAGTATGGACAGAAGCAAGTGAAAGGTAGTGAATTTCCTCGAAGTTATTACAAGTGTACCCATCCAAATTGTCCAGTAAAGAAGAAGGTTGAACGCTCGATTGAAGGACAAATAACTGAAATTATTTACAAGGGTGAGCATAATCATGAACGTCCTCAGTCCAAGCGTCCCCTGAATGGAAATAGTCGGGCAAATTCTGACTTAGCTTCCCAAGTTCATGGTGGGAATTCAAACAAACCAAAAGAAGGGACAGGTCCTTATTCAATGTCTAAGAAGCGTCAGGAATCCAGCCAAGCAACACATGAGAATTTATCCGGGACAAGTGACAGTGAGGAAGTAGAAGATGCTGAAACCAGAGTTGATGAGAAAGATGAAGATCAACCTGACCCCAAGAGAAGGTAGATATTTTATCTTGATAAGCATATGCACATGCTTGCGGGCATTATGCTCCTTGTTTGTCATGTATTCTTAACAAAATTAACTGTTATTTTCCAGAAACACCGAGGTCAGGTCAGAAGCAGCGGCAGCTTCTACACATCGGACTGTGACAGAGCCTAGAATCATAGTACAGACAACCAGTGAAGTCGACCTCTTAGACGATGGTTACAGGTGGCGAAAGTATGGGCAAAAAGTTGTCAAGGGCAATCCTTATCCACGGTAATACTGTTTTTCAATATTTCTAAACTTAGTGTTATATACAGTTTTCTTCCATTGATGTCACGATGTTTTCATTTTTATGTTGCCTAACGTATTCAATCAAACGGTTATATTCCTTCTTGTATGGGTTGGTTTAAAAATTTCCTGATTTGTCTTTGCTGCATTTTACAGGAGCTATTACAAATGCACGTTCCCTGCATGTAACGTACGGAAGCATGTAGAGAGAGCCTCAACAGATCCTAAAGCTGTCATAACAACATATGAGGGCAAGCATAATCATGATGTACCAGCTTCTAAAACCAGCAGCCACTACACAGGCAACAACAATGCATCGAATTTAAGATCAACGAATCCAGGAAATGGGAAGGTTAACCAGATGGATCTTAGAAACAGGGACCAACAGCCTATAGCAAGTTTACGTTTAAAAGAACAAATAACATAGTTTGGGTTGTACCGAAAAAAAGAAAAAAAAAAACCCCCCATAGTTTCTGTGAGTTTCATCAATCAGGAAAGAAAGCAGGAGCCGGAGAACTTGAAATTTCCACAAAGCAGGCAAAATTTGTAAGTTATCGTTGCCCGAATCTGTTGCTCACTATAGGCTGTAGATTTGATCAAGGCCCCCTGTTCCCCAATTGCCAATGTACAAAGGAAAGAGGTAGTTATGGAAAAGATAAAAGAAGTCGGGTCAAATTTTTTTGTTGCACGTAGACTAGTTAACAAGCATACTGTGTTGAAATTTACAACTTCTGTGCATTCTTTTGTATATGTAAACAGTGATGTAATATGATTATTTACGCTTGCGTTTGGTGATATAGTATCGATGTTTGAACCGAAACTCCTTCAAAATTACTTCTACTTTCTGGTTGCCTATTTCTGTTTTGTACTGCTCTTTTTGTTCTTGCTCGGTAGTCCTTTTGCGGACATGTGATAGAATTCTGTACATGTGGGTGACAAGGGAGTATTTGTTGCTGTGCCAACGCACACCAATCTTTGCACATCTGACGTTGTTGAACAAAACCTTGTGCTAATCAACGATTAATCGATGGCATGTACAAGAAAAAGCCCTAATCCGTTTCTTAAAGCCCTTTACGTCCTCATTCTTATAAGCTTTATCGCCGTGATTAGATACGAGTTACAGATCTAATGGCCGAAGACGGATAGGAAACGCATGGTTTTAACTAAAACGAATAGCGTACAGATACAGATGCCATTTTGTACAAGATCAGTAGTACTGCATTTGCAGTTCATGTCTCTGTATTCCTTTTCTTGCACCATCGAACTAGGTCGAGGCGACCGAATGTTAACAAAACGTGGCATTGGCTTGGTGTTTTGGCCGGAATTATATACTTTTAAAGTGCAAACCCTCCAGGATACAGGTGAGATGCCCGTCCGAGTTAATCGTCCATAGTTACGAGAGTCGGAATTTGACCATGGTTCACAAATTCAATCTTGTTCAAGCGCAGGCAGCACAAGACTTGCTCTGGCAGTTCCTCTTGTTTTTGTGCCTGCCAACACCGTCAAACAAAACTCAAACTCACAGAAATGCAGGATGCACATTTACTGTTACAGTAAATGGTAAGTTTGTGAGTTTACCTGGATTGTTAATCCCAAATCAAGTACCCCATTCTTCAAAGTCTCTCTGAATGATTCAAGTCCTTTCCTGGATATGTAGCTAAACCTATGTATATCTAGGTCAATCTCAAAGTAATTAGGTCCCTGCCAAATAAATTACAAAAAAAAAAAAAAAAAAAAAAATGTTAGTTTAATGTAAAAACCGAAAAAAACTTCGGTAAGAGAGCCTGACCACATGGCCCGTCAAACACTCTCACAAAGAGTTAGACCCCTGTGCATGGGAAATTGTACCCATGTGAGGTCCGTTTCTTTATGAGAGTGGCATAACCAACCGCGTGATCAGGCTGCCCTACATAAGTGTTTCTCCTAATAACATGGAACTAGAAAGAGTTCATCGTTTTCATTTTACCCTGAAGAAATTGTGTTGAGGGCGTGACAGAACTGGCTTATCATTGTAAGCATGTATGAGCTTCCTTTCAGTAGAACTCAACTGGAGGTCATCTGGATTGACCAATCCAGCCATGATCTTTAGCCTTTCCCTGAAAGGAACCACAGACTCCTTTGCAAACCCTTTCACCTTCTCAGTCTCATCCTCAACAAATTTCTGAGACAGAAAAACAAAACGTTGTTAGTAAATCCGTCTTCTTTGCGCCCGGATCAAAGATGTGGGAATCCGAAACTTCACGATGAAATTTACCCTGATGCTGTCTTGAAACTGAGGTGATATCTCTTTTTCAAAGTTTTCATTCACTTTGAAATATAGCACAAGACTCATGCCTTCCCCATCGCATTCACCGAGGAACATTGTTGTAGGATAAGTAGGCAACTGCAACAACAACAACAACACCAGAATCAATGCCCCCGAAAACACAACGAAAACTGATCTGCGGTAAATTATTTTGAGATATGGAGGGAGATAGACAGAGTACCTGGATGTTAACAATGAGGAGGGAAGGAACTTTGTCATGTGGTTTTACAGAAGGAAGCTCAAGATGCTGAGCAATGTGATCTCTCTTTCGCGGGCAGATGAACAAATTGACACCAATTGGTACGTACGAGCTGCAGTTTGGAGCCGGGTACTTCAGTTTATCTCTGCACATTTCCACAATTTCATCCTTAGACAGCGGAACTCAATGACGAAAACAAAACAAGATTAGTAACAGGAAAACAAGCAATATACTTGAAGTAATTCTCGCCGCGGAGCTTGAATACTGAGGGTGGAACTGGAGACCAGGATCCCGGTGCTGGCTTCTCTTCCGTTGAGCAAGGGATTCGAAGTCCTGCTCTTGGACGGAATAAGTACTTCTGATCGGACGCACCTGTTCATCCATTGTCGCACATTTAGTATTGTAGCAGAGACCGATAAATTGTTACTTGGATTCTAACTTCAAATTTTGATCACATTTACTACTTACTTTTCCTTTCGCTGTCGTCAACGGATTTCCTCTTATAAGAAAGCATGATCACCGCCGCGGGGTTCTTCTGATTCTTGTCGTTGAAACTCACTTGGGTTTTCTCGACAGAATGGCGTGCATTTCCATCTATCTTTAGATAACTTTCGTAGAACCCTTCGTACTTACATCCATTATCGACAATGCATGATGCAGTTTCATACTGCACCAGTTGAGTATTTGGGATGTTCCCTGCTAAAGGAAACCCATCTGGCACCCAAAAAACAAAGAACTAGTTTTCGCCACCGAAAATTCACAACTGCCACAAAAAAGGAAGGATTAAAATTTACTGGTGATTTAAGTGCGTTATTACCTCCATGCACACTGCAGAAATCGTCTTCTGAATCAGATTCCATCATGCTTAGTGAGTCAAACCATGCTTCCCCTGGGCCTTTCCCTACACGAAGTTGTAATCTGTACGGTCAGATGTCACTCAACACGAAAAACTCGGGAAATATATAGATAGAACTTTTCGCAAATCTTCGATCAAAAATATACTTTTTACCCTAAAAAGACACTAAACATGTTATGAAACACGTTTTATCGTCCATTTATTGTTTGTTTAATGTCCCTGTAGTGAAAAAGTTCATATATGATATGACTGAAGAAGTGAAGATTTATACGTAGTTCTATGTATATTTCCCAAAAGTATTTGAAGTAAGATGGGTTCTGTTGGTGTTAACTTTTCATGATGCTCCATTTCTGGTGATAAAAAAACCAAAACACGAAATGTTTATCAAACGGGTCTTAAACATTTGAAACATACCGCCATTTGCATCTATTTGACTGTGGTTCCACTGAAGCTGAGTGAGATGAAATGTTCCATTAGAAACCTCAGATCTCTTGCAGGTTGTTGCAGCACCCTTCTCGAAGTCAAGATGCACAAACTCACTCACAGACTGTCTTTTAGGCGCATCGGGAATGGCAGCGGAGGCAACCTTCTTCGTTTTCCTCCCCTTACTCCGGCGTTTGCCGGATCTGTGGACCTTCTTCTGATGAGCTTTGATAGTTTCATGTGGTCTTGAGTAACAAACGCCCATGGCAGCTAAGTTTCTTCAAGTAATGCAGATAAACTTAACCTGCAAGGCAAATATAGAACTCCGGTTTTAGAGCAAATACTGGAGTCCCGACTCGTTCGGTGACTAGGACGAAGGTTCTAAATCAAGCTAGACTCTAGTCAGAAGGCGGACTAAGGCTAACACCTAAGCAGCTAGGGGTGATTTAGGCAGACACCTAGGAGGACTAGACGAATTTAAGTAGATATATTATATTTTGTGTGAATAAGTATATGTTTATACTTAACATATATATAATTTCATCGTAAACTACAAAATAGAATAACATATATATTATGAAGTATTGGAATATAAGGAAAAACATGGGAAACAAAAATATAATATGTGTTCGTTTAAGTATTTAATAAGTCTGTTACAGTTTATTGAAAGAAAGAAAAATACAAAATGAAAGTTATCTATTTTCTGTCTAAGTGAGTCGCAACCTAAGTGGATGTCTAGGCGGTTTAGAAGGGCGCCTCAGCAGGTCTAGACACTCTTACTTACTTTTCAAACGCTTAGGTATTAATTGGGATAGTAGCCAATCGTCTAATGCCTAGACTGAATCTAAGCAGCGCTAGATGAAATTTTTTAGAACAGTGGCTATGATTGGATTGTACTAGATAACTCTGTATAATACAGAGCAAGTTTGAATATGCAAATTGACTTTGACGATGAATGGAGTTCTAAGTAGATGGGATCTGCATTAATGTGGAATCTAACATTTTTTCCTACAAAGACGTATTGAAGTTGGCATGGCCCCAATCAGTCCAATCAAATTATAAACATACAATTAATGCACAAGTTTTTCTTTTAAATTTTTAGAATATATGCATCCACTGAGAAATTTTGTACTAGAGAGGCTAATATATTGCAAACATTCAAAATAAAAAATAGTTTGTTTTTCAATGCTTGCATGAAAACTCAAGACTACCCAATATTTCTTGACAAATTCTCGATAGAACCAACAAAAAGTAATTATGCCTATTCACGTGATGCGTGTTTGATACTTACCGAGTTTTCCTTCCCTAAATATTGATATCGGTTGTTTTTTTTGTAGAAATTATGAAAAGTTGCAGTGGAGTAGTATATTAACTCATTCAAATTTAGTTTAAATTAGAAAAGTTTGAAATTTACAATAAATTTATGTAGTGAATCAAAAAACATCATCAATATTCAGTGGTTTTCTTAAATCTCACCACTTCACCCTCCTTTCCATATTCATCCTTGATTTTTCGAGTATTTCGACGAAAATATTGACAATTTCGTAGATATTTTAACCAATACTGCTAACAACTAACAATTTAACCCTTAATACTATCATTTATTAAAAAAAAAAAAAATTACATACTCAGGTTGGAATTCTTTCGGAAATATTCTACCTGCTAAGATTTTATGTTTTAACAAACAAAAAATGGAACATGAAATATTGGAAAAATAAGATGGGAAAAACTAAGCTAAAAGCAAAATAATACAAGAAATAAATTCGAGTCACCATCAGTCATGAATCATGATAGAAAAGACGAGGGCTGATAATTTGAAAACCAAGTTATGATGTTAGATGAATTAAATTCACTTCATCGAGTGGTAGGAAGAGAGTAGTTGCAATGTGTTAATGATTCATGAATACATTAAAACAAACACTAAATGCGTAATTAAGCGTGACAGAAATTCTATGTGTATCACGTCATTTTTTATTTGTACCAATAACATGAATTATTTAAGAATAGACTTGTGTTTCATAGCCGGACAACGACGCATGATTGTAAATTATGAGGAAATGAAAATAATTGCATGCAGAGAGAGAGAGAGAGAGAGAGAGAGAGAGAGAGAGAGAGAGAGAGAGAGAGAGAGAGAGAGAGAGAAACCTGAGAAAGGGTTAAGGTATCGATTAATATTCCGGCATGAAAAAAAGAAGAGGAAACCGTCGTTCCTAGGTGAGGAACTCGGCCTCCTTCCCTTGAAACTTGCTCTGTTTTTCTCTCTGCCTCTCTGTTTTCGATCAACTTAAAAGTTTTTTGCTTTAAATCCAAACAAAAAAAACAGAGATTATAAATTCAGACAAGACAGAACACAATGCAGAGGAACAGAGGAAGGAAAGGAAGACGGGTTCCGCTGTGTCCGGATCCAATTTTCCTAAGTCTCCTCCTCTCTGTGTTTCCTATGTTTTCGTCCCCTTTTTTATCTTATATTTTCTTTTTTTGGGTTGCCTTCTTTATCTTAGTTGGCTTTCGAGTTGGTGGCATACCTTAATTTGACATTGTTTTTTGGGTGGGAATTATGTCTCAGGGTGTTAGATAACCATATATTTAGATTTACTATTTTGCTTGGATTTTGGGTTTTTTATTTTTTGGATTAAGTTTTCAATTTGAATAAAAGTAATTATTATTTTTATTCATTCTGTTTGTTTCTTGTTGTTTGATTTTATTTTCTTTATTCTAATTAGTGGTCAAATATAAGTATCGAGTATGCGTATGAAGAAAGAGTGTTGAAATCAGTTTTGTTTTAATAACCATAGACTTAGCTACAATTAATATATATATATATATATAAATAAATAAAGTGAATTACCCAATTTGTAAACTAAATATGTGCATATTTTGACTTTTAAGCATAGATTGAAGCATTTTTAATCGAAGCAAGTATGCTTATGTGAGCAATAACTAATGCAATTGAAATCTTGATTCGATTGTGCTCCAAAGTTTTATAATACCAATTATGAAAGAAATTAAGGCTTGATTAGGGTAATATTCATACCAAATGAAAGTAGCATACAATTGGAGTCTAATAAGATTAAAAAATACGAAATTCATACTTTGATGAGAGTAGTCTTACGAGTCACATGATCAGACTGGCATACTCAAGTTTGTTTCAATCAACAAAACTAAGGATCCATGATTAGTAGATACATATGTAAAAGAATTAAGTTCAAAAATGCATATGAGTTCGCAATGCAGGATGCAGATAAGAAGGAATTGTTACTGTATATGAACAGTTGGGAGTGCGGGAAGGTCGCCATCGATGGCAGAGTGGTGATTGGAAAAGGTAGACACTGAGTTTATTTTTTTGTGCACGTCCAGATGCGAATAGGTCGGCTGAGACAAGTGACTACTGACCAATACCGCGACTGTTCCACCATATAAGACACCACCAAACTCTTAGTTCTTATTTCAAACTATTGATTGTTGAACCCCCCCACTTCTTCAATAATATGATAAATGTGATTGATTGGTAACTATTACCTAGGATTATTATGAGTATTGTTACTAATCCATGTGTAATATTGATCGAAATATAGTGTTAGTTGGGTAAGACAGGGTAGCGCAGGACTGCAAATCATTTTCTTTACATGAAATTAACAACTTTTTTTTACTTTTTTTTCCAGACTCCTCCATTTAATACTCATACCCAAATTCACCCACTTCAATCAAAAAATTTCATCCCAAGTTCCAAATTTCCTTCCTCAATCCCCTTGGCGCCACCATCGCTATTGACCTGCCCACAGACAAGGAAACTTAGGCAAAAACACCACACAACGTTTTTATACCTCATCCATAAAAAAAATCATGATTCCGCCACTGTTTAAAAATATTAAAAAAAAAATCATGAATCTTCCTAATATTTAAATTCATGAATAGCATGTTTCACTATCTATGAAAACATCAATGATGGCTAAACTATTGCACATTAGAAAGACAAGTATGAAACAACAGTTTAACATATAATTAGTGGGAGTCCTTAATCAGAACGGGAAGCTTAAACAAGAAACCCTTATTTTAAATTAACACATAATTAGTTGGTTTTGTCTTTGATTAGGGTTTTATCTTAATAAAGTTGAAGTGGACGAACTGAGTCTAACCGCTTGGCCGTGTGTAAGTGGTTGAGCCATACAATTAATTAATTAGATTAGGGCTTGTTTTCATGATCCATCGGACACTCACACCACCCACCAAATGAACAACAAACAAATCATAAACTACGACTGTTTTTTGGTGTTCAATGAAAAACTTGACTCCATGTTTCATAAGCCCCAATAGAACAAAAATTAGGTAACAATTTTTTTAAGAAATGAGAACGATTGATGATCGATCACTCCCTTTCAAACTTGTTTCAAGTTCAATGTTTGGCTCACTTGCACTAACTATTTATTGTAGTTTATTCGGATTTTACTTTCGTCGTTGTAATTTTTTTTGTACATTCGCGCTTATAAACTCGTTACATTAAACATTGTTGGTCTAACTTGGGTTTTTTTTTTTTTTTTTTTTTGTCTTCTTCGGATGAGAAGACGTGCATAAAGCTGGATGGAAAATTTAATTAGTTTGCAGATTGGACTAACAAAGAGAACTATATTGATGAAAGTGAAAATTTGAGTAACCTACATGAAATATTAGTGCAATTTGGTGTCTAAGAGGCGGATGCTTACTGGAACCTAAGTGGTTTTAGGACTATCTGGAGTCCAAAAAATATACATGCGAAGGACTTCCGATGATCCTCTGAATGTTTTGTACGGGTCTCTTTGTACTTACTAAGTGTTTGATATAATATATGTTAGACATATCTTGACAAATTGCCTGAACAACACTTGACAAATTTTATTGATATCACGTTTTATTTCTATCTAAAAAACTTGGGACCTTTACGACCGGAACCACCCAAGACTCGAATCCTAGTCCACCCCACCACTATATAACGGTGTTTAAGAAAATTGAACTTGGTGTTCATATTTAATTTACTTATTATTCTCTTTCTTTTTCCTACAAATGAGGGGTAAGCTCCTTGTTTCATTTGTCTAATTCTCCTTTATGTCACTATGTGATTATTCAATACATAAAGCGTTAGCCAGGAATACAATAATATCAAATTAATTAAAATTAATTAAGCAAATAATATAATAGTTAGGTACAAATCACACTCAAAAGACTAAGGAGGAGGACATAATATATCTCTAACAACTACATCATCATATAATCTAATGATTATTAATGACTGTGTGAAAGCCTAGACCGAGTCAAAGACTTCCTGCTCAGAGTATTTAACTTGTTTAATTGGATTAATTACAAATTAGTGGATGATCATCTGGACAATGAGACTGATTCAAAAGAAGAAAAGAACAAAATCTAACATTGGATATCAGCAAAAAAAACATTATTTTACCTGGATTATTACTAAAAAGGAACAAAAAAGAAGCCAACAAAAAGAAGATACAAGAATTTTTTTTTTTTTTTTTTTTCCAAATATCACCAACCCAATTATTAGAACGCTACTTCGCTGCTAAACATTTCAGTAGGAGGTACTGCTTAAACCCAATCCCGTATAAACATGTGTTCAAATTTTGACGGGATCAAGTATAAGCAGGACCTCCTGTTGAAATGTTCAGCAACCAAGTCTTATTACAATTATTATGTTGTGGTAGACAGCTACACTGCACTACAACTGCTTGGTTTGTTCCCTGTTGCACCAATCCGCACCCACTTTTAATATTTTTATTTTTGGTAAAGCACTTTTAGAACTTGGAAGGAAGAAAAGTTTGAGAAATGTTAAGAAGACTCTCTTAAAAATGAAATTTTGTATAGACTCTTCGTCACTTCATGTTTTTGACACAATTTTTGTGTTAAAAATGAAACTCTCTATGGACTCTCTGCTGCCTCGTAACTCTCCACCCCTCTTATTTTGTATTATGTCCTAAAATTAAAACGCATGCATTAGCCATAATTATTTCCAATGTTCCAGTTTAGACAGTGCTAATTATTTTAGGAAATTGTAACAAATGACCCGTTTAACGAGCGATAAACTATATTAATTATTTAAATTAAATTAAATATTCTTACTCTTCAGTCATTTTTTCGAATCACAATGTCACTACGTTTGACCATTTCTGTACACACACACACACACACACATATACATATATACATTTATATATATATATATATGTTGAATCCCTTACCCAATTGATAGTATTTTAGGTATTTTGACACACGCAAAGCCAAAGGAATATATCCCTTCTCATTGGTTGAGTTTCTCCCAGATTTGATACAATGCATGCAGTATATATGTGCAAGCAAGGGTTTAAACGCCGAGACTATATAAAATTAAGAGACACAGCAGCTTCATCGATGGCTGCAAAAGGATTAAAATCCCCATGTTCTTGAAATTTATACGACTTCAGATTATACTCGTCGTAGACACAACTACATCAATGATGATATGTTTACTAAAGAGAAATAGAATTGCACCCATTTTAAGCGATTCAAGTGCATGCTAACGAGAGATTTTTCAGTATACTCAGAATATGAGATGGTACACCACGTGTCATTATATAAATGGAGGAAAATTTTATTTTTCAAGTGTATCTCCACTTGTATAATGACATGTGCAAGGGTGGAGCCAGAATTTTTTTCTTGGGTGGGCTAGTTGAAAATAGTACCATAAAATTATATGTTTATTTTTTTGCTTATATAAAATTATATATTAATCAATATAAAAGAACAACAATATAATATAAACTATTCTCAAAATCATAATCCTAATCGATAAATTCAAGGACCATATAAATAATTAACCTACTAATTAAATCAAGAATAAGTAAATAAACAGATTAAGAACGTACCAAAGGTGACATTCATTGGAAAATTGCAATAGAAAATCAAGAATTGAGGAGATAGGGATCTAATTGTGTATTTAAAGAACTTTATTAATCTTTTATTGAGTAAGAAGCACATAAGCTAAATTATGTAGGGTAAAGGGTAAATTGTCATTTTCTTTAAAGAATAGAATAAAGGGGGACTGAAAATAGAACTAATTTATAATTTTTAGCAGAAAATGTATTATTTACTGCCTCTCCTCTACTAAATATACATTAAATAATAATCTGTATTGAAATTGAGTAGGCTATAAGCATGAGTTTACAAAATAATAGTTCTATTCACAAACCCATTTTACTTCCAACACAGCCTTATTAATATTTTATTAGTGATCACCTTCAATTCATTCGATCTGAACAACCGGCAATTAAGAGATGTGTGTAAGAAGTAAAAATGAGTGTATGGATAGCACTACCCTTACAGAAAACCTCCCTAGGCTATAGCCCACCTTAGCCTTGTGGGTGGCTACACCATTGAACATGTGGTACCACCCCATGTTTCGAACACACTGATAAATCTCTTTGTGCTAACAGTTTTGTTATAAATTAACAAGTGGGACTCGCCTAAAATTAGGAATCAAACTCGTTAAGTTTTCGAGATTGAATTATTGAAGAGAGAGTATTTGAATTCCTAAATTTGGAGAATGATTTCAACCTAGCCCAGACCGGCTAAATAATTACTCTTGGACTCTGATGGGCTCAGATCAGCCCAAAGTCGCATTGTATAAGATGGTTAGAAATCTGGGCCCAGGTAGTAGGGCTGAATTTTCTTTTGGTGTGAAATTTTTACCACATTTTTCAGCCCAAGTGGGGGATATAGGTGCGGGACGCATATAGGATATACGAATATAGGTAGAGGGACCATCTAATCTAACGAACATTCAAGAGGAGAAATATTTTAGTGTGTCAAGGCACGACTTTGTACAATAAGTATCATGATACAAACGGTTTATGACATTTGATGTACCGAACTGTATCATCCGAGACACTAAAAAATCTCTCAAGAGGAAAAAAGTGGGGACATTAGGTTAGCTAGGCCTAGGCATGATTGAATGCATAACATGTTTGTCTAAAGTTCTAATTGTAAATATCTATCTCAAAAGCCAAAAGGGCCAACACCCACCCAACATTTCCCCTTCTTTAATTTCCCATCGAGTAAAGAGTGAAAAGTGATCCTGACTCATGCGCTTTTAATTCTCCATGGTCCTACTACTTCTTAGCCTTACGAAAAGAAAGGCCACATAAATTTCGGTGGGATTGCATGATCATGATAGCTCTCACGTCAAGTGATTCATACGTGAAACTAACATTTAAGAGTCCTACATTTTTTCTAGCGATGCCCAGCAAATTTTAGAAGAATTCAACTGTTTTTAACTCAAAAACCTTAACTCTTTGTGAGAACCAAGGCGATAGTCAAACTCTTAATTTGAAAATAAACTTGTATTGATTGTATATGATAACGTGAATGAGCCCATATTTATCATAAGTTTCAATCTATTTTGGAAAAAGGGAATGCCTTTGTAAGTTTGCAACAAAAAGAACCAGCATGACACATGTATACTGTCACAGTAGTGTCTCGTGTTATATATGTTCATTTCCTCCTCCTTATGTGTAGTCTTGGGGGCCCCTTGGAGTTTTAAGGAGAAATTGCAAAGGAAAACAGAACATCAGCAAGTTTGCCTCTCCACTGCTCTCTCCTTTAATCTGACTGACATACTTTTCTGTATGATATTTATTTGCGTATATTTTTTTAATTATGAAAGCTACATTCAGCAGTCCTTATCCATTATACATGTGTAATTTTCGACAGCTAACTTGGGATATCCAATAATCCAATGATTAATCTTAACACATCCTTAAAGGCTTAAACTAAATGATCATAACCCTTTTTGGTATTATGGAACAGGGCCATACTTTTACTCTTTTTGGTGTTTTTTTTTTAATTATTATTATTATTTTTTTTTTTTAACAAACGATATTATTTATATTAAAAATGAAGGATGGGTTTAGCCTCACAATAGGCTAGCAATAATGTGATTTAAACTCGCATTTGGCGAGAATCGAATCTAAAATCTCTCACTTGATCTTTTAAACGAGCTTATGTAGTTGAATTAAATATAATAGCTAAATGTGTGTCGATACTAAATGTAAGCAATTATTAAAAAAAAATAAAAAATGAAGTCTTGTATATAGACTTGAGATAAAAACTTACTCACAATGAAATTAAAGAAAGTTGATATTCCATCATAAAAATTGGTAAAATGGGGAGTAGTTCAATCACTTATAAGCACATGTAAGGTCCATCATTTCCCCGATGTAGGTTTAATACTCTCAACACACTTCTTCACGTGTGACGAATTTTGAAGTCTAGCACATGGACAACACAAATTGGGTAACGTGGAGCATGTGTGGCTGTTGAGCTTCACATGCGGGACAACTTGCTCTGTTATCATAAAGAATTGAGATTCCACTATAAAACTAATTGGTATCTCAACTACTTATAAGCACATGCAAAGTTTCTTATTTCATCAATATGAGATATATTCTTAAAAAAATGCTACTGTACGAATATCTTAACTCACGATATTTTAATTTCTTTACATCACAATGAGATAATTGAATCAAAACGTCGTTGTAATGATATCACGTTGCATGAAACGAGGAGAAAGAATAATGGAAAGGAGTTTCATTTATGTGAAGGGACCATGGATTCCATTGGTTCCATCCAAGTCCAACATAGGGAAGGAGAAGCTATTGTCATGAGCATTGCGAATAAACAACTCAAAAGAAAAAGATGAAAGGAGGATGGTCACGCGTCAAATGCTATCCAAACAGATCTTCTCTGTATCCTTTTGACGAATATTCTGAAGATTCGTAAATCGTTTTTGTTTATCGTGCATCGTATGATCAATTTTTGTCATGCATTATTTGTATTTAATTTTAAATAAAAATATTTAAAATGATTTATGATTGCGTGATGTACGATGAACAGATACAATTCACGAATTTTCGAGATCCTAACAAATAAGATCAATGAGGATCCTAATTCAAATGCTATCGCCTTCATGTTTGACACGAGCTTATAATTAACTAATAATTAATCATCATTATTATTATTATTATTATTTTGAATGGAATCATAATATTATTATAAACACAAATTTTGAGTCGTTTCATTTGTTTTTATTTTGTTGTTCATTTGTACTACCTTCGTATTCTTCTCGAAATGATGGTCTTATAATAATTATATATTACTTAGAAGTAAGTAAACGAAGCAACAATTTCTTGGCAAATAGTTGGTTAGATTTTGACTTCTATTTCCACCAAAAATAACAACTCCCCATGTTTTGCTTATGCATCACTCTTTTCACTTTTTGGTAAAATTATGAAAATTTGGAACATTAACATTTTTATCAGACCTATTTGTTGATTTACCCCTTAATATGTATAGAGATGCTAATTTTTTCCTTGAACTTTAATTTTAGCAAATTATCTCCTGAACATTTATAAATAGCTAATTTCCTCCGACGTTGGATTTTGAAATTTTCCATTCATCTTGGTCATGTGGACAACGCATGGCAACTATATGAGAGTGAAAAAGTAATTTTGTTTTGATAAATGTGTGAAAAACTGATACTTTACAACTTCTAATTGTATTCTCATAACTAATTCAGACAGAAAGTGTAGGGAGTCGAAGAGAAGAAAAAGAAAAATCAAAAAGCAATATGCTGCCCACATGCAAGATAAAATTACTTTATTGACCTCAAACATTTGCGATGTGACCAAATTGTATAGACAAGTAGATGGAAAATACCAAAATTTAACGTACGGGGGCAAATTGGCTAATTATAAAGTTCAGGAGAAGTAATCAGCTAAAATTAAAGTTCATGAGAGAAATTAGCAACTGCTTACAATTTCGGGGATAAAACTGACAATATCTCTTTTTATTAACTCATTGAACACGTTTAGTTTTTACTTTTTTTACAACAAGACTTACAAATATAATCACTCGCAGCTCCTCAAACAGTGCTTAGATTTATCTTGAATATTTTTCAAAGATTTGAATATAGAACTTCAGATACAGAAAATTATTTTCAAATATTATTTTTCACATCCCATACATACTCTTGTTAATTGATAACATAACTTGGATAAAGTAAAGAAAAACAAGCGCAAAATTAAATAAGAGTATGTAAAAAGAAAATTGTGTGTATAAATATTTGTTCTTAAATTTTTTTTTTATATATTTTTATTCAGCTTAATTGCTTGGAAAAAAAAATACTGGGATCAGCAGTTTCTCTCACTGTCAGTGCATGCCAATTGCCACATGATCTCGACATTGGTCCCAAGGAGAAAAGAACAAGAGCAGAAAAGTATCGATCATCTATCCACTACAGCTTCGTAAGATGTAGAAGCCGACGTGTACTGTGTGAACCGTCGATTCCATCATCAATAACAACCATCATGCAGCTTTGCTGGACATCCACGGTCGTAATCATCTGTCTGGTCAACGTATATGGAAATAGGTGGGGTCTCGTAAAGCGTGGGAGCATACACGATTTTTCAACGTTACAGGCACACGAAATAGTATATCACGTATTATTATATAAATAATGGAATATACATGTTAAAAAGTTGATAACTTAAAAAATAAATTTTCCTGCAATTTACATAAAAATAAGTAATGTACCACCTATATTCTTGTCACAATGATATTTTTTACATGCGAACAGATCGAGATCCAAAGAATTTAATGCAGCCCAACAACTCTGTCAGCGACCCTATACGTAAACTCCCTTTATTCTTTTCACTTTTACCTCGTATTTTTACCCAAACAAACCAGTAAAATTTCACGTTTGTATGAATAAAGCTAATTATGATTTTACTGAAATAATAATACCACAAGGCCGTGTGCCGGATACACCAAATTTTTTTTCATATGTAATTCCTGTTACAATCTTCTTGATTACCAACTTGGCATTTAATTGTAGTGTTTTTACGTTGGTGATATTCACATATCTATTTTTATTTTTTATACACTTTTGTTATTTGTTTTGCCATTTAAATTATTTGATTCATTTGATCTAACGGTAAAAAATTAAGAAGAGTGTGTGAAAAATAAAAATGAGTGTGTATGTAGCTATCCTATTTTTATTAGGACGATACTATATACGCTAAATTCGTGCACCAAATAAGATATTATATTATGTACCATATAAATTTTATTTATAATTATTAATTAAATTTAAACTTGAATTAATGTATAAATTTAATTGGTGACACATTATTTAGTGCATAAATTTGGAAATTTGAATCCTCTTTGGACATTAGTCTTTAGAGCTTAAGGAATAGGAAATTTGAGCCCTTGGTTTGTATGAAGAAAAATTGATGCCCTTAGTTTATGTCAGGTACACCAATAAAAGGAGTTCATAAAAACCGTCAAATTCATTTTGAATTTTAAATTATTTAATTATTGAGTTACGGATAGAGAGATCTGGAGCGAGTCTATATTCTAAGTTTGCTGAACGAATTATTTTTTGTACTATTTTATATGTTATTTTATGTGTCATCGAGGCCAAAATCTGACAAGAAAATGCCAAATGCAAATTGACAAAATGTTTTTAGAAACTCTAAAAAACCAGTGCCGGATGAATGGACTTCGCAATCTGCAGATTCTGCACCATCCCCTTCGATTGCCCCTTTGAGCCTTTTCTCACTGTTATGTCACTCTCTGGCCTTTTATCAAATTGTTTATCCATTTAAGTGGCGAATTTAGAATTTTATAACAATAAAGTTATGATTTTAGCCTAAAAAACCTCATTGAAACGTTTCGTCTAGCTTTTGATGATGAGTATACTGCTTGCCAAGTTAGGCCACATTCTATCAAATTTTACCAGGGCCTGTCGCGTGAAGCTTTTTATCAAAGACAATAAATGGAAGAAGAAAAAGAAAGAAAAGAACTACATATACAAGGCGTTGCACAAAAGAAGCGGTAGTTTGTAATTTAGTGCTTTTGACTTGTTCTTTTAATTTGCTGCAATTATGTGTAGTGTTATACACAAGTATACAAATTTAAGTTATGAAGCTAGCTATTGGGATCATGAACAACCAATGATCCCATGTTAGCTCCGCCATTGCCTCACACACATTTTATTGTCTGGCACTGAAGAGACTCTTGATACTCCCCAAATGTTAGAACAACTTGTACTAAGACGTTCGGACTATGTCGTTCGTTGAGCAACTCTCTTGAAAGCACAAGTTTTTCTCACATTTTGGAAGTACCAATAGTCCCTTGGGAGCACAAGACTTTTTCACTTTATGGTTTAGGAAACTTGTACTTTTATAGCTATGGATTTAATGGCTAAGGATCTTCATGCATAGTTTTCTCCGGTTCATATAAGAAATATCTGTAAACAAGTGAATCTTGTTCCAATACTTTATAAGTCATTATTTTTGGTCGAAATATTACTTTATAAGGCTATCTGTCTGATTACTTAGATGAAACGATACATTCATGTAAACGTACATAAAACACATTCTCTCAAATACAAAAAAAAAAAATATATATATATATATATATATCCATGCAAATCACTATTTCTGGACTGGGTTTAATTAATTAGATGGCAATGGTTTCAACTTTCAAGACATGAGTTGAGGGAGGAGAATTCTCTCCCTTTTTAATCTCTCTCTCCCCTTTCTTCATCTCCTATTTGAATGGTTACGGTTTAGTCACGTCAACATCTTATATTGATTTTTTTATAGAGACAAAAAGACAAAAAACAATATGTGAGAGGAGAAGAGGGAAGGAGATGAGAATAAGACGGGAGAGAATCCTATTCCTGAGTTGAGAGACCAATTAAATTTATCCAAACTAATGGCGTGCAAAAGAACAAACGTGAACCTTAAGCGTTCATCAAAGCAAAGCAATAGAGGAGAGAGAGAACAAAGTAGGACCATTCAACATCAACATCCTTGTTTGCAAATGTTTGCAGAATTACTCAAGTTCTTAGAAGGTTTGATGGTTAAGGCAAAAGATCCAAACTTGGGTCTTTTTCTTGAGGCATCAATCCAACCACCCCCTCCTTGTAATTTTAGACGACATGATGAACAAAAAAACAGCATTCAATTTAATTAGGTATTTGTCCAGTTCCTATAAGAAATACAAAGTTTTCCCATTAGAAAATACAAGATGGATGGACTTACTTACATTGGTTACTTCCCTGAAGCGGTATCTCAAACAATAATTAACAATGAATTCTCACTGTTCCTGTTAGTTTTGAATACCGTCACAATAATATAAGGCTATTTGGAAATGTTTTTAAAATAGCTGAAAGCGCTTTTGATGATGTTTTTATAACCAATTATTGGTAAAAAATGTAAGTGAATGTTGAAAAAGTTTTTTTACAAGAAACATATAATATAACTAATGCTTCAAATGCTTTTAGAATCCAAAAATTTCTTATCTGAAAACAGTTTCGATTATTTTAAAAACAATTTCAAACAAACTCTATATTACATAGAGATAGTGAACACGGTTGCATGGGGGTTGAGGGCAATTACAAAAAGGAGAGGGAAACAACTGTGAACTGTCTGTTGAACTGGTCTGCGACACACATGATTTGCCCAGAGGAAAAGGTAACGCTAGCAACAAATAAAAAAGTAATAGGTTGGTTGTAAGTAATTATAGGCAACGAGAGAAAACCAGAGACCCTCTCTCTCCTCGCATCGCATGTGTGTACAGTCAACCAGCCATACATCTTTGCTCAAGAAAAAAAAGCCCTGCGGAAAGAAACAAGAGAAAATCCAAAACCAGCAAAGGTCCTCTCTTTTTCTCTCACCTTCCATAACTCAAAGGTTATGATTGAGTGAACCAGGACTAAGATTCCTCATTGCTGTTTGTTGCCCATTTCTCTCAAAAACCCACTCTCTCTCCACCCTTTGAGCTCCTTTTTCCCTCTGATTAAACACCCTCCTGGAAGATGTTAATCCAGTCTCTGTTGGGTTGGTTCCACACTACCTCAATTATTTTTAATTCACCTGGAAAATGAGGGAAACTGGAGGAAAATAAGTAAAAGAGACACCCAAGTCAGGATTTTTTTTCCCCATACATTGTTTTCTCTGCTTTTCAATCTTGGGTTTTCAGCATTCCAGCTGAACATAGTGAAAGATGAGGAAGCATGGATGGCAACTTCCATACCATCCTCTCCAGGTAAAAATCTTTGCCGCCATTGTTGTTTAAGCTCAGTCAATTGGAGTACTAATCTTGTTTTGTGGGGTTGTTTTTGCATCTCTGAAGGTGGTGGCTGTTTCTGTATTTCTGGCGCTGGCGTTTGCTTTCTATGTGTTCTTTGCTCCTTTCGTTGGAAGGAAACTTTTTCAGTATATTGTGATGGGACTCTACGCTCCTCTTGTAAGCCATTTTCTTTTGAATCCCTTAATTTTGTGCTCATGTTTTGGTGGTTGGACAGCTGAGATCCGTTTTTTTTTATTGTTCCATGTGATTTATTCGTTTTGTTGCTTATTTATGTCTGAAATTCATTCTCCAATCTGGGTTCTTGCTCTTTCTGGGTTTGATTAATTCTGGTTCTTATCATTCACTTTAGCTGATAAGGGAAATGGGTTGCTTGTCTTTTAGCTTGTGTGATTTCTGTTGCATGAAATTTCAAAATTTGATGTGTTAAAGTACGAGATTTTGACAACTTGTGTGGACAAAAGCACATAATTTGAGTGTCTAGCTATATCGTTCTGTATCCTCGAAATTTTGAAGTGATTTCTGCTGATGTTGCAGTGCCCCTAAAGAGATTGACAAATAAGCTTGTTTGGAGAATAACTTTTGTCTGTGCAGCCATTTCTATAATAGCAATCTGGCTGCGTTGATTTTATGAATAACTAAATTGAAGTTTGAGACGTCAATCCACCGTTCCTATTGCTCTCTATTTTCATTGCCTTGAGAATCTAGACCATATTTAGTTTCCCATTGCTTGGGGATAAGTATGCAGAACAAAATGATGCTTAGCTCAAGAAAATTTAAAGATGAAAGGGAAACAATAGACTCAGGATAGTCTGTTTGAGTGAAAGGACATTAAATTGGGTAATGCAGGCAGACCAAATTTCTAAACCAAATTTTGTAAACCAAATGATGTGGATGTTGATGATTGGATTATTAAGTGTTGATTAACGTGCTTATTCCCTATTGGTGACGCGTTTGGTTTAAAAATTTGGTCTCCCCAACATTATCCCATTAAATTTGGAGCTCCATGTAGCATGTTTGATGTGCCAGTTAACGAAGTAGATTTACATTTTTCTTGATTGCATCCAATATAATATTACTTCTACCTATGCCCTCCTTGTTAAGTAACATCTATTTTCTTTTCAGATTACATGCGCCTTCAGCCTATATATTTGGTGTGCAGCTGCTGATCCAGCAGATCCACGAGTTTTTAGGTCAAAGAAATACCTCAACATTCCAGCCGATGAAAAGCATAAAAGAACAAAAGATTCTAAACTATGTGGGGAATCAACATCATCAATGAATGATGCTAATGCAGCTGGAGGAAAACCCTTGGATAAGGATGTTCTGGGCAAAGATGGGACTTCTAAAATGTCCACCAGTGATGGTGGAAAGAGTCCATCAGAAAATTCATCTTGCTTTCTACTAGCTTGCTCTCCGTGTGCTTATGTCTGCAATTGCTCCGGTTCAAGTGAGGAATCTCTGCAACAAGGTGAAGACGGCATGTTCTATTGCAGCTTATGTGAAGTTGAGGTGTGTAAATGCAGTTGACATCTACTAAAATTCGTTCTTCTTCCCATACATTTCTTGAGTTGTGCTCTGCATTAAATAACAAGCAGCGGAAACTGAAGGATTCATTTGAGGTGTCAGGTCAATAGTGTTGCATGCAGATATTTTGCACTCTAGTTTTGGCTTACATTTAGGAGATATCCTACTGCAAAGCGGGATTGGTTGCGTTTCATGATTGCCTAACTACTTTCCCTATTTTGTATTTTGTTTTCTAAGAGAAAAGCTTAATTAAAATGTAACCTGTTGGGGATCATTTCCTCCTAATATCTTCTCAAGCATCTCCTAACCATTCTTGAAATTATTCATGGCTTTTGCTTTGATGGTGTACTTAGTTGCTGTAATCCAAATAATTCTTCGCTCACAGGTTTACAAGTACAGCAAGCACTGCAGAGTTTGTGACAAATGTGTTGACCAGTTCGATCATCACTGCAGGGTATACACGATCTTGATTGGTTGAATATCCTATTTTCTTTTGTGTGCCTTTGTAACTCTTCTAATTTCATTCAATTTTGATTTGTAGTGGCTTAACAACTGTATTGGCAAAAAGAATTACCGACAATTTTTCACCCTTATGGTTACTTCTCTCCTCTTGGTAAGCATGCTCCTCCATTCCTTAATAGCCTTTTGAGTTTGCTCCAGTTCCAGGTAACCCGTGCCCTCTAATCATCAAACCCCATGGACTCTAGCCTTTTGTTTAAAATCTTGATGAAGCTTTGCCATTGATTCCATATGTCATCTATTACTTACCGGATAGGACCTTTGCCTTAGTACTTGTAGGATCTTCCTTGGCAATATTGCTAATCAATTTCGTTTTTTCACCAATGGCATTCCCCAACTGTTACCTCGACAGTCTTCCCTGGTTTCCTTATCCTATATTTTCTGTCATTATGCCCAAAAGCAACAAGCCGGAACCTGAAGATCGCCTCAGAGTAAGCATTTTTATTTTCAAGTCACTTTCATTCGAATTAATTATTGACAGGTATGTACATGGTTTGTGCACCATGTGCTTGAGATTGCAGCTTATTTTACAATGGTCAACTGGAATCTTCGTGATTATCTGCTGTATTATTGAGAGGAAGCATATCTCTGTGGATATTTCATCCAAGTTGGGAAGCAGTTTCTCTTTGGCGCCTTTCATCATTGTGGTGGTGAGTCTTCAGCTATTGTCTCGATTTCCAATTTAGCTGCATTTCCTAATCAACCTTCTGTAAATTCGTGGCTTTTCTAGTCTAGCTGAGCAATGCCTTCATGATGAGAATTATTTTCTGTGGTTTGTGCTTGTACTATAGAACTTATGAAATTCTTAAGCTTTGCAGGCAGCGTGCAGCCTTTTGGCTATGATTGCAACCCTTCCACTTGCACAGCTTTTCTTTTTTCATATCCTGCTTATAAAGAAGGTTAGCCTTCATACATAATCATGTTGGCGTTTTCGTTTTATATTACTATAGAGGATCAGGTCCTTGTAGTAATTGTTTGGATCATTTTTGTCATTACAGTTTCAGGATCCGTTTAAATGCCTCCAATGTCTTTTTCTCTAGTAATCGTTAGTCACCCATCTTACTGTCAATGAGCATTAATAATTATTCGCCAATTTGATACTTGTCCATTGAATATCTGTCTGTTTCACCTCAATTTCTTGCTTAACAGTTCACTTGCAGAACCTATCTTATCCTTTTTCATGCAGAATATATGTTTAAGGTGAATAGAATAAATTGTTAATTAGCTAACAATGGTAACCTGCAATTGTGCAGGGAATCAGCACGTATGATTACATCATCGCTTTGAGGGAGCAGGAGCAAGAGCAACAAGGAGTTGGAGGTCAGCAGAGTGCTCAAATGTCTCCTGCTAGCTCACTTACGGGATTAAGCAGTGCAAGCTCCTTTAATACTTTCCACCGTGGCGCATGGTGTACACCTCCACGACTGTTCCTTGAAGATCAGGTAATCTGATATGCAACTGTTTTGCTACAGTAGATAGTGCTTCCTGATCCGTGTTTATACTTGTTCCATTGGGTGGTTGTTTTCCAAGTGATGGACTTTTCTAGAGTTTCTCCTCCTTAGCATCAGCATCAGTGCAAGCTCCTTTTCCATAGGGCTTCCCAATCTGTAAATTGCAGTAACAGCCCTGATATTAGAACAAGGATCGTAAACGAAATGAGCTGATTTTGTTTTGCTGTTTTCCTTTTTCTAGTTTGATGTTGTGCCCCCAGAGACCGGATCTGTAAGTTCATGCGGAAAAAAGATGGTGGGAGGGGATCCAGTTAAGAAGAAGAATGCACCAGTAAAGATAAGTCCGTGGACTCTGGCAAGATTAAATGCCGAAGAGGTATCAAAAGCTGCAGCAGAGGCAAGAAAGAAGTCCAAGATCCTGCAGCCTGTGAGACGGGATGCTCCTTTTGTACTAGAAAGAGACAGCAGCTTTGGCGGAACCAGTGGGCGCCGAATGGTTCCAAGGCCTGACAATAACAGAAGGCGACCTACCAAGCGGGTGCGACTCCCAGCTGACCTTCCCATGGAGTCTATAACGAAGGGTTCAGCTATAGCTGTTGACAAGGGCTTTACTGAGACATCGACTAGTTTGGCCCCTCTTCAGCTTGAAGCTCGGAGTGCTTTCCAAACAAGCCGAGCTATGTCAAGCTCCACGGGAATTGTTGCTTCTTCTCCTGAGAGCAGTTTAGACTCACCTGACATCCATCCTTTCCGGGTGTCATCATCAGGAGCTGAAGAGGCAAGGCGGCTTACAGGTCTGCCTGCAGGCGCTATTGCAGCTGGCCAGAGGGGAATACCACTATCAAGGTCCACCAGTGATGGGTACGAAGGGTATGAAGCCTCGGGTGGAGAAGACAGCGACAGGGTTCCTACTAGAATTGTCCAAAGGTCAACAAACAGGAGTAACCTTCTCTTTGGGTCTGATCAGGACGAACGGGTTGTCAAACTGAACGCCTCATCATCTTCTGGCCTGGCTTACACAAGAAAGCTCTGATCAACAACTGCGATTTGTCGGAACTTAGGTGATTTTAATTTTAATTCTTTCATTCGTGGGGCTGTAATCCGCGTCGAGATCTTAGTCTCAGGGCTTCATGCGATGTACATAAATTATTAAAGTTCGGTTTCAAACTTTTAACCGAGATGCACATACTTCTGTACTGTCTGATGAGCTTAATTGCAGCCACACCCTCAGCTGGATTAATGTCAGTAATTACTTTCTTTCTTCCTCCACAACTGGCTGGGTAAAACAATATGGATAATTGACTCCTTCAAATGGCTTCCCAATAGCCATTAACATTGGGAACAATCCACATAACTATAAGTCTAAAACAGTATCGGTATGGTATCGCTTTTGAAATGTCTAAAAACGTTTTCAGAAAATAATCTTAAAAGCATTTTTGGGTTATAAAAAGAATTTTTGGTGCTTTATGGAGAATTGTTTATGTTGGGCTTGTTTGAAATTGCTTCTTTAGAAAGTTATTTTACTTATAAGTGCTTGTATTGTGATCACGTTGAAAATTTTATTAAAAATTCAAAAGGCGTTTCTGTTATGGATGACACTCCTGATTTTTTTTTTTTTTTTTTTTTTTTTTTTTTGTGTCAAACATGGTTTAGAAGCGCTTTGATTATATATTTGCTTCCAGATTTATTATTGTGCGTAGCATCTCAGTTCCTAAGAGGTTGCGCATTCATCCGCATTTCACTGCATCCAAATATAAGGCCAAATGGCAAGTGCTCTTTTACTACAATGGTGAAAAAGTGTTGAATCTTTGCATGATGACGTGAGTTTAAACCCCGTCAGTAGCTAATCTAACATTTAATTTAATAAAATCTATGCCGCCTTGTTACTTGTTAGACTCGCAATTTGGAAATTGGTTTTAAGTTTATTAATCGTTAGTGCCTTCCACTGCATCCTAAACAAGCAACTACCAAAACCAGAGAACTCAAAGAAGCTCAAGCTTGAAGAACTAACCACATCAAACGAACCCAGATTCAGCAAGGCGAGTTATGCATCTCGTATCAACTTTAAAATCGACAGATCTAAATGCGCAGATAGCTTCTTCGTTGGAACAAATTGTGGAAATCGTGTTAATGTTAGGTTTACCGGATAGTGGCTAGTCTAAAACAATTACTTTCAGAAGGAGCTGCAAGCGCTATGGCTTCGCTTTACATACCAATCCGAAAACAACAATGCCATCCGTTTCCCACAATCGTCGAAACACGAAAATCAGGCAACACCAATTGTATTTACAAGACATTTGTATTGATCACATACATTTGATTTTATTCGTTTACACATAAGGTCCGACTCTGATGTACTAAACTATACTAGCAATTACCAAGAAGTGCAGACGTTCTAAGTTGCAGACTGACCTCAAGCTCCTCGTCAAGCATATGCAACCGAAACAAGATGAGGGACTTTTCCGTTGTCGAAGGGCAAGCTCACATACTCCCTAGCAAACTCCTCAGCAATTTCCATGGCAAGCTCACCATTCACGGCCTTGCAATACATATACAACACCGTATTTGCGGCGGCATTGTAGAGCATCAGCAGCACGAGAGAAGTCGCAGTCACCACAATTTGCACCACAAACGCCCAGCTCTTCCACCCATCAGTATCTCCCTTCAAATCCAATGCCGAAACCCAACTGCAGAACCCCAAAACCCCCACGAAAAACCCGAAAAATATCAGCAACCACAATGCCACCCATCTCATTCCCTTGATCAAATTCGCACTTCGGGTCAAGGACCCGAATCCCCATTTTGATTCCACCACAACAACAACACCAGCCAGTGTCCAATTCACTTGAAGATGCAGCAAAACCAGAAACAGAGCAGTCACAACAACCGCTAAAAACCCAATGAAATAAGGCGAAGAGTACTCCAATTCAAACCCCATGAGCTCAGCTCCTCGAACCACCAAGAACACGTACAGCCCGAAAAGAACAAAAACCAATAAAACGAGGACCTGGGAAATGAAAGCAGTGCCCAATAGAGGGAAGAAGGAGGAGACAACGGATTTGACGGCGGAGACGAGCTTGACCGGCCGGCCATAGAATCCGTGAAACACACTGTAAGTGATCGACCCGAGGGCGCAGAGAGAGAAGACGACGGCGAAGAGGGAGAAAGCAAGGGCGATGAGAAGGGTTTTGGCGGGGATGATGGGTTGGTGCTGATGGGGGTCGAAAGTTGAGATTTCGAGGAATATCTTGGAGTTGTCTGGGACTCGATCGGCGAGGAGGTTCTGGATTGTGGGGTAAACGGTGGAGGAGAAGGCGAGAGGGAGGAGGAAGAGGACTGAGAGGGCTAGGAAGTGGCAGGAGTGGGCTTTGACTATGCGCTTGGATTCGTTGAGGACTGTGCAAACGGTTGGAGGCGGAGATGGGGTTGCCATGGCTGATCCGGAACGAAGAAGTTTGAAGGTTTTGGAATTGCAGGTGGAAGGAAGCCAATGATGAAGAAGATGATGATTTTGGAGGAATTGGGTGTTGAGGACTGAGACGGGCCCGGCTCTATTTTCTTGGGTTGGTCTTCGTCGGACCGCCGTTACTATGGCTACCAGCTCAAACAAATTAGGCTGCAACTCAGTCAAACGTAATGTAATATCACGTCAATCAGACAATGTTACGTGATTAAAATTAAAAGATATAACAGCCTGATAGACTTGAGATATTATAACTAAATTTGTTCCGTGTAAATTTTACTCGTATTTTTTTATCTTGAGTATTTATTAAGGGAATTGTTATTAACATTTCAAAAATCTTATTTGGCATTTTAAATTTTCTATAATTATAAAGAAAAATACACTTGTGAGGAGTGTAGAATGTAATTTTTGAAGTGCTAATAACTTTACTCTTTTTTTCTTTAATTGAGTCACCTTTTTAACTTGACTTTCATTTGTGTTTCTTTTATATTTTACAAATATTATACAAAATTGCCATCTATGTAAATTATACGTCAGAACTTTTGTTTAGAAAAATAAAAAAAATATTACTAAATCGCAGTATTAATAATAGAAAGAAATTTTAGTTCTCTTGCTTGCTTGATAGTTGCACCGTACGGGTCTTTAATTGAAACCCATTGTCATGCTACTAATATAGAAAGGAATCTAGGATACCTTTCTTTCCATATGATTATTAAATCGTTGATTCACGATGTATGGTGGCCTCTTTTTTTTTTTTTTTTCAGTTTGAACGTTTCGGTAAAGTTCTTTTACATTATGATTGAATTAAGAAAATAAATTTAGAATTTTGATAAAAGTCAGAATTTATAAATTGATATGCACTAATTTTCTTGTTTGAATTCATAAATATAAAAATTTAAAATTTTTACATGGAAAAAAATTTGGAATTTGGGATATCCAATTTCTAAGTTTAACTTCCATGTAAATAGATGTCATTTCCAAATTTCTATGAGTGAGAGTTTAAAAATAACAAATTTTGTATTCAACTTCCAGTATTCTTTTAAGTTAACAAACAGAAAAATTCACAAATTTTAAAAAATAAAATTTTATCGTTTCAATTTCTGCTATTTTAAAACTCGGAATCTTAATTTCTATAATCTTGTACATCTTACTGAATGTTATACCTTTCCAAAAAAGAAAAAGAAAAGAGACATGCATGCATTACCAAAGCAGTACTACCACATCTTTCAAAGTCCATCACAGACGCACAATTGCACGTCTCATTAAATGCTAATGTTTGTTGGTACATAGAAAAATAAAATACTAGTTCCATTTATGAGGATTTTAGTCAAAATAATTTTTAATATTGATATAATTCTTTATTTTAATCCATGAAAATGTAAATCGTAGAAGTGGATTCCTGATTTTGTCCATCGTAAATTATTTTGGTCTTTCCGTAAAAAAAAATATCAATATCCTTGTTAGGTGGACGGATTGGTTTGACCAGAGTATCTAGTCACGTGGTCATACATGTGACAATTTAGCCAAGATGATTTACAGTGGACAGATTTTTTTACAGAATAACCAAAATGATTTACAGCGGACAGACTCAGAGACCCCTTTTGTCAATTTTCATTGTCAGGGACCAAGTCGAGGAGTTATGCCAATCTCAATGATTATTTTGAATTAAAAAAAACCCTATTATAATAATCAAGTGGTAATTAGTATATTTATACAAAAAAAAAAAAAAAAGTGAATTTGGATTCTTGTTACTTGTAATCACTCTTTTCATGTGGTAATTAGGAAATTTATACACAAAGGAATGATTTTGAATCTACGCATGTGATCTAATATTCTAGTGGAACGGTATTGAGTTTCTACTCTAATATCGCTTTTATGTCACTTGAATTAGGTGCAATGTACAACCATTGATTACTCTCGTTTGAATTCTTTTATGTAAAACTCTTAATTTGTGAGTATAAATGCTGTAAAATTGTTTATGAAAACGTGTTTCCATCACTTCTCAAAACAGTGCCAAACGAGACCTTAAAATATCAAATTATACACAATATAATTTCTTTTATTTTATTTTTTTGCACTAAACCAATTCTTTACAAATCCCTTGTATCCTCCGAGAAATAAACAGTTTTCTCCTAAGCCGTATATTATCCAACAAACAAAAGTAAGTCTAAAACGTCGCCGTCCAGAGCGTAAGGTGGTGCAGCTGGCAGCTCCACCACAATCCCATATAAAGAATCCGAATCCTCGCTGGATTCTCTTTGTGAGGATTCTGAAAATTCGTGAATCGTATCCGTTCATCGTACATCATGCAGTCAGAAATCATTTTAAATATTTTTATTTAAAATTAAATAGAAACAGTACCTAATCAAAATAAATTATATGATGTACGATGAACGAACATGATTGAAAGATCCCTATATCCTCACCAAAAGATCCGGAGAGGAATCTGTTGGCCATATAAAAGCCCGACCAAGTTAAACTCACCGACGCGCACACTCGCATTTCCTTCATTCATTTCTTTAATTCTCCTTCACGCCCAAATTCCACACGCCATGCACGATTCTCAATCAAATCCTCCTTGAGAGTCAGCGCTCGCTCCTTCTCAACGCCTTCCTCCTCCGCCAGACTCGCCGGAGAACCTCCGCGAAACGCCTCTCCATCACCACCCCCAATGCGACCTCCCAGCTTTCAAGGTATTTCCCGTCTGTATTCCGTGACTCCTCAGATCTGTAGTGCCGGTAAAGCTTTTCGTGCGAATCTGGCTTCTGGGTTTTGCGTTTTGAGTTGAATCTAGCTCCGTTTGATCTTTAATTGTCATCACATATATATATACATATTATATGTATTGTAATTCTGTTGAATTGGTGTTGTGAGTGATTGATTTGGAGGACAAAAAAATGGAAGCTGAAAGTTCACCAAGAATGAGATTGGATCACTCGAAAAAAGAGGGATCCGAAGAACCCCATTTGCGTAGATTTGAGTTAGATCTCTCTGGTAACGATCATAGATTTCATTCGATGAGTGCTCTGGAGATTTTGAGGGAAACTGTTAGAATTCTCCGGTACAATTCGTGGGGGTTTTTGGCGATTGCCATGTTGCTAATCTGCCCAATTTCCGCTGTGCTTTTGTCGAATTTGCTAGTTAATCAGTCACTTGTAAAGAGACTAACCATTAGGATGCTGTTAATTGCAAAGTCCAGTGGGCTCCCTTTGAGGGATTTTATCAGTCACTCTTGCCAGAAGTTTGCTGAGATGGCTATCTCGTGTACAATGTGCTTTCCCTTGTACATCACATTGTCATTGTTGTCGAAGGCTGCGGTGGTTTACTCCGTGTATTGTAGTTACTCCCTGAAGAAGTTTGATGCATCCCAGTTTTACTTTGTTATGTGCAAGATATGGAGGCGGGTTGTTTCAACTTATATATGGATGTGTATGGTGGTTGCTGGTAGCGTCGTCTTGTTTTTGGTCCTTCTTCTTGCTGTGTGCAATGCATGTTCGATAGTGGGGTTGTCGCCGAATTATATTGTGTATGCTGCAATGGTGGTTGGGCTCCCCTTCTCGGTCGTTTTTGCCAATGCCATTATTATTTGCAACATTGCTATTGTGATCTCTGTGTTGGAGGATGTCTCTGGACCAGAGGCATTGGTTCAGTCTGGGGTTTTGATCAAGGGACAAACTCAGGTGGGGCTTCTGATATTTCTTGGATCGAGTATTGGAATGGCGTTTGTTGAGGGATTGTTTGAGCATAGGGTGAAGACTTTGAGCTACGGAGACGGGTCTTCACGCATTTGGGAAGGGCCTCTTTTGGTGATCATGTATTCGTTTGTGGTGCTTATCGACTCCATGAACAGTGCAGTTTTCTACTTCAGTTGCAGATCTTTGAAGATGGAAACATCTTTGGATGGTGAATCTCATTCGCTTTTGGAAACAATAACCTTTTCTACTGAATCAGTTGGCATTCAATGACACCATCAACATAACTTTTTGATACAATTATTTTGAAGATGGGAGCTGCTGCATGAAAAATTAGGATTTCGTTGCCAGTTTGTGGTCACCGGCTGTTAAATGCCGCAAACTTGTGCATTGGTAGACCTTCCGAGCAAGGGTTCACGGCCGGATGTAACCTCAAGTGCCTTCAGCTGGTTAGTATTTACTTCATTTGATTGCAAAAATTGACTAGTCGAGGGAGCTAGGAGAATGAAGAATGAGGAAAAGAATTCTCAAGGCCACAAAGGAAGTGATGGGAAGCGTTATTTTCTTCAAGAATAAATTATCCGTAGTTCAATTCATATTTATTTTTATTTTCCGATACATTATGCCAAATTAGTGTTAGTGTAATTCATACAGGTAAGTTACTTTAAGCTTATCCAAATTTACACCGTTAAACCAAATGGTAATACGGACAATATCTCAATCCATTTTCTTTCACGCACACTTCAGTTTTTAACAAAAAAAAATAATCAAGGAAACAAAAATACTGTGTTGCAGAGAAGCCAACTTCCTATTTTTGGGAAGGGATCGGGAGAGGATCTCTTTCTCCTAATCCACCAAATCAGGAAATCCGTGCCGTTGAAAATGGATCCAACGGCTGAAGTTATTATAACTTTTAAAATGAGCTTTTGTTTGTAACCGTTTGATTAAATTTTAACGGTACGAATCTCTTGATTTGATAGATTAGGAAAAAGGGATTCTCCCTTTGTGTACTCAGAACACGAGCCGGGATCATGGATAAGGAGAAAAGGTTCACATATTTTTTTTTACTTTTCTTTTCCGCTTCGTGTCAATGAAGACGTTTTGGGCTTGGGCCTGTACCCCGATAAGCCAGTAAATATAATGCTGTCCATCCAAATTGGTCCGAGACCCAAATCGGGGACGCCTTATACGACGTCGTTGGATCAAAGCCTATCATCCCTCCAGCTGCATCGTCATTTACCTCCAGAGACCGAGTTTCTGTGTGCAGAGAAGCAAGCGAGCTCTGCAAATCCAGTCCAGTCTAGCGCTCATGGACATCTCCCGCCAAAACAAAATTCAGAAATTCGAGGAGTTCGTCGACCAACGCCTCAAACCAGACCTCGTCCGCGCCATTGCTCAACGGTACCGTTTCGTACGCCCTCTCCCCACTACTGTACTGGAACCCCTTTTCTAGGGTTTTCTTGCGTACATTACCAAGCTCCAGTTGCATCAAATTTAATTGCTTATCAACTTTAATTAGGGTTTCCTATTTGCTTATCAAATTTAATTGTATATTTTATTGGGGTATGATTCTTGCTTTGCAGGGACAAGGTGTTCGAGCAACAAAAAGTTTTGTATCCCTTTCGGTTTTCCCTCTTTCTTTTTGATTAATTAAATTTTACCCAAATGTGATTTTTTTTTGGAAACTCGACATTCGGAATATGCAATTCCATTTGGTGTTTTTTGGTTTTTGAAGGTGTTTTCTTGACTTTTGTTTAAATTAAAGCTCAGATTTGCGGAAGAACATAGAGAATTTGGAGAAAAATAGTGTGACCAGTCTTAGGACTTTGGTTAATCTTGGCTCTGAAGTTTATATGCAAGCTGACGTGTAAGTGTTAGCATCTCTGTATCGTTCAACTTTCTCTAATTGTGCTTTATATGTTACGGGAGATGCGCATAAATAGAATTGGAGATATACTATTACTAACCCTAAATGAGCCGTATGTATGTAAACCACGTTTTGGTGCCTCTTTATTGACTTCTTAGTGTCTCTTGGGTTCTGATTTTGATTAAAACTTTGTAACCAATTCCATTTGTGTGTAAGTTTATATTCACTAGAATCACTACGTTGTTCGTAATCATAGGTATATTAGGCTAAATTGGTAGTTACCACGATCCACGACCACACATTGGAATCTTCATCAAAAGCATTATATATGTTCGTATGTTTTGTTTACTATTGTTGAAACTATTGTCATTCTTAGTTTTGTTTCCATCTTTGATATCGAAGGATTTTTAGTTTTTACCTGTTCCTTATTATTGCTGTGGGATGGGGCAGATTCACCTTCTCTCTGTCTGCATGTTCACAGGCCAGATACACGACGCATATTTGTAGATATTGGACTAGGATTTCATGTGGAATTCACCTGGTCTGAAGCTTTAAATTACATATCTCAAAGAGAAGAAAAGTTAGCCAGGTACGAGCTTTTGTTGTAATTGTTCCATGTTGGTTTTCTTGGATGGTTTTATCATGGCAGATTGGATTACAGGACAGAAACAAAATAAAATTTGTCGAAATAGATATTAGTGAAATGTATCCTACTAGATTCGTTGAAAAACCCCTATTCCCTGTTTTAATATATTCCGTCTTCTTTGATTAAGTACTGTCAAATTAATGCGTCTGATCAATCTCTGTAGGCAAGTTGAAGAGTGTACTAACCTTATCGCATCAATTAAAGCCCAGATAAAGCTGGTATGTTTACTTGCAGCAATGCTTTCTACTTGATTAGTTACATTTTTCCTTGGACATGGGTTGCAGAACTCGAAATTGTTTGATGGTCTCCCGTCTATCTCATTTGGATGGGATATTTTTGTGTTTTTTTATAAGTATGTGTTCCTATAATTCAGATAGTATTTGCTTCCAAAATAGAAAGTATAAGACAGAACAGTCGTAAAAGGCAATATGAAATTGTGATCAAAGCATGCGTACAGAATTTGGCATGGTACTGGAAGTGTTTGCCTACAACGATCTTACTATGAATTGCTTGCAGGTCTGCGAAGGGATTCGAGAATTGCTCCAGCTTCCAGCAGAAGCAAAAACTGCCTCAGAGCGCATTTTTTGACATCGACAACTTAGTAAACTTGCCGTCTCATGACTTCCAAGTAAATCAGACGTGTCTACGAGTACAACTTTAAATTTTTGATTGAGTGTTGGCATGCTTCTCTGCTGTTTCATTTTCTAAAAATTAAAAGCATGTATCCTCTTTGACCTTGTTAGAGCATCCCCAATGAAGGCTCTATTCTCCACGAGGTTACATTTCCAGCCTTAGCGAGAAATTTCAACCCCAATGAGCTGGAAAATGGGGCTAGATCCACTACTGGGGCTAGCAACTTCCTTTCTTGGGTAGCATAAAATCGGGCTACATCTAGCCCCAAAAAATAGTGGGTCCCACAAAAGAAGTAGCAACCCATGTGAACAAAATTCTATCAATCTCCCTCCACTTGCGAATACACTTATATTCTCCTATTATTATTATTTCAATTCTTTTTAGTTACTTACTTTTCTTGCAATTTGGCTAATTAATGATTGTTTTAAATTCCATAAGAATTAAAATTTCAAATTGATTTAATATTCATGGGCATTTGTGGCTAAAATTTTCAAATAATTTTTTTTTCGAAATTGTATCCTAATTTACCAATTGGTGCTAGGTAAATTGTTGTGTTATACGTGAAAATCAAATTATTTCAGAGGGCGAAGTGGAGGTTTGTTTCTTTCAACGGATGAGTTTGAGATAAGAGAATCTAATCCAACGAACGATTCATAAATGATGAAATCTAACTTTGTCATAATTTGAACTTTTTAGGTTGAAGGGTTTATAAAAAAAAATTTAAGATAGCGCGTCCAAAAATCAATTTGAGAAAAAAAAAATCATTGCTTAATCAAATTACTATATAAATAAATATATATAGCCCCATATAGAGCCTGAAAGATATAGTCGAGAGATTCTTTTATAAAGCCCCAAAGCTTTTCCGGAGCTCTAAAATGGGTTATATTCATCATTTTTCTAATCCCATATAAAGCCCCTCACTGGGGATGCATATGGTAGTTTTCCAAAAATGGGCTATATTACAACTCTTGTTGTCGATTCAGAACTTGCAAAATTGTGCTTGGCCATCAGGTATGTAAAATAACATGATGTTATGGTAAAATGAGAGCATTTAACCTTCCGTAGTTTCTTGAGCTTGAATTCACTTGCAAACTCAGTTGTACATGGTGCACTGGAAATGTGTCCATTTTCTCATGTTCACTCTTTAACCCAACCCTGTCCCCAAAGACCAAAAATATACACTCACCCGAAGGAGAGATTCTTGGGTAGGGGCTGTGGCATCCTCTCAGGGCATCTCCAACTGATGGCTGATCAGATGATTCGTTTTAGTCATCTGGTCCTCGAAGATATTAATATTTTAATAAACAGTACAAGGTCATATTTGCCTCCGTATCCAACCGAGGACCAAAGGGCCAGAGGGCTCGTTTTAGCCTTATCACAAAAAACCGTCTCCAACCGAGAGCCATAGGGCTAAACATAATTTATTATTTAAAAACTATAACTTAAATGTTGTTTAAGTTTCATGTTGTTAAATGTTTTTTTTTTAACAAATATGAAAAACTAGAAATGTTTTTAATAATTTCTTAAATGTTGTTAAAAACTACAAATTTTGTAAAATAAAAGTTATAGAAAAAAATAGAATTAAAAAAAATGAAAAATAAAAGTTATAGGAAAATTTTCGTAAATAAAAAATAATAATAAAACTGTAAAAAAAAAAATTCAAATCATTCATGTCGGTTTTAACCGATAGGATTTCCATTTTTTCTGGCTAGCTCGGGTTGGTTGGTTGGCTGCAGCCAGCCCTCCAGCCCTTTGGCCCTTTCAGATTCCATGAGCCCTCTGGTCTAACCCTCGGTTAAAGATAGTTTTCAGACTATTTTCGACTTTCTGGCCCTTTGAATCCTTCGGTTGAATATGGCCTCAGTTCAATAGGTGTGGCACTCACGCGGTCCACCCATTGTGTGGGGCTGATCAACGAGGCAGCCTGTATCCAAGAATTCCACCTCCGGAAGTATACTCACCAACTTTGCAGTCCAAAGGGTTCTTGGGCTTAACACAAAAGAATGTGCATGCCAAAATGCTAAAAATATTGGTTTTTGAAGCAAGCGCATCAAAGAAAAAGAAAAAGAGACATGGTTGCAGGTTAAAGGTCAGAGATTCGAGCTGGCTCTGAGATGCCGCCTGATCATTTTCGTCTTCGGATGCCTCCTTTGGTCACCTCGAACGAAATTGATTCGATGGATAATACCGTAATTTTACTGTACCAAATATTTACTTGCCCGTGGAAAACTGTGATCAATTGTTGCTTTGAAGTGACAGCAAAATGACACTGGATTTCTTGATGGATCCATCAGTTATCATTACTCATTTGTTTTGTGTGATTGGATAAAACTTCGATAAGGGTGCCCGATCACGTTATACCTAAAATATCCTAAAATATCTAGAAGTGGATTGTCTATCTTCCCATTTTTATACTCTCCCTATTTCTTATTGTTTGTGTGATTACGGTTAAGTCATGTCAACATTTTATATTCCTATTACTTTTTGTTTTATTATTTCTATAAAAAAATTAATATAAAATATTAACGTGACTTAACCGTGATCACATATTACAAGAGGGCATGGAAATAGAAGGGCATACAATCTACCTCCAAAATATCTTTTATAAATGCATTGATTTTTATATTTTGATTACATTTGAGCTTTCACTGATTCCTTAAAATATAGTTGGAGGCAGATTGTCGACCCTCCTGTTTGGATGCCCTTTCCATCATTTTCTATTTGTGCGGTTACGGTTAAATCACGTCAACATTTTATATTTCTATTGACGTGGCTTAACCGTGACCACATAAAATAGAAGGGGATGGGAAGGGCACCCAAACAAGAGGGCAGACAATATGCATCCAATATAGTTTCAGTAGTGTCATTTGTTGAATAAATACGTTCAAACAATATACCGCTCATCCAATAAATGCTTGTTACGTGATAGGTTGGGTTGAGGTTGTAATACTTTGAATATTTTATTATTAGTAATTCAAATTCAACTCACTCATTCTATAAAACAAACATTCTTTCTCTCCCTTTTCTTCTTGCTCTGGGTCTACCCTTGAATTTTATCATCATTTTAATATTGAGGACAAGAATAATTGGAGAAATTTTTCAATGTGTTAGGAATATTGTTTGGTACACTAAGTGTCATAGTTCAATTAGTTAGATACTTGAAAAAGAATTTCTTGTCACATCCCGGCCCGTGGCGGATCACTTCCCGGCCCCGCTCCACCACCGTAGCACAATATTGTCCGCTTTGGGCTTACCATTCCCTCACGGTTTTGTTTTTTGGGAACTCACGAGCAACTTCCCAGTGGGTCACCCATCATGGGATTGCTCTAGCCCTTTTCTCGCTTAACTTCGGAGTTCCCATGGAACTCGAAGCCAGTGAGCTCCCAAAAGGTCTCGTGCTAGGTAGGGATGAGAATATACATTTAAGGATCACTCCCCTGGGCGATGTGGGATGTTACATTTCTAATCACTTATATTATGACACTCGATGTACCGTGCTGTGTTCGCAACACAATAAAAAATTTCTTCAACAATTGCACTCTAAATTTAAAGAGTGACTATTCATTTGTATAATAGAAACTCTTTTACAGCATCTGGATATATTTTTTTACTTTGATCCTTTTAAAATAGAGTTGTTTTACAGGGATTTGAATCCCATATGAATCCAAATTGTGGGAATTCTAATAATTCTCACATCCTAACTATTTATCATATATCGTGCGGTTATAAATTATTTTAAATTTTTTATTTATACTTCAACATGAATAATACCTAATGAAAATCGGTCGCATGATGTACAATCAACAGTTAGAATGTGAGAATATGTAAAATTTCCACAAAGAGGATCCAGAGAGGATGCACATCGGTTTTACAGCATCCATCGGAGATGATCTAAAAGCTTGCCTAGGACCGAAAACAGAAATCCTAGTCACCCCTACATGGTAATAGCGTAGTGTAGTATCCAAAGGCTACATGTATGGAGCTGTGGACAAATCACATCACACAGATGTCAAGGTTTTCTTGTCCAGTTATACATAAATTCTACCATTATTGTACAACACATGGAGCTTTGCTTTCATTTTGTTACAACCAAAGAACCGTTTGCGCATGGTTGATTGAGTTTAGCACACTCTATTTATCGTACATCTCTAGATAAATGCATGGAGAAATTTAAGTTTGTATAGAACTGAATTATTAAGTTTGTTTTGGCGTAAGATCGAGCTAGTGTGGAGTCATACACTTAACAAGAGTGTCAAGTTCTTGTAAGACTTCATACGTATGACGTGATCGAGCATCTGTAATACGACTTGACATGCAACTAAAGATCCAACAATAAAAAATTCCGAGGTATGCAATCTTCATGTATGTATGTATGTATATATGTAGGTATACAATCTACCTACTGTCTAGAGAGCTTTGATAAGAGTAGGGAGAACAGAGGGTAAGGGGCTGGTGAAGCGTCCTGCCAAGACCCAAGTTGTGTCCCAGTCGTTCTGTTTCTTCTCGTGGCCGTGCAGTACTTAAAAAAGTATCTCTCTGACGCATACACAGTGCAATGCACATATACACAGAGAAAGGAAATATACGAACTACTTATATAAAACGAGTTTATTGTTATGTAACGTCTCAGTTCAACAATGATGATGAACCGATTCTGGGTGAGTTATGAGAAGCACAGAGTAGGAGAGAGAGGAAATAATCGTGGGAAAAAGCCAGGGTTTTGCAAAGCTGAAGAGACAAAGGGGGATGTCCAAAGTCAGACTTAGACTCCCTTTTACTTCAAATCCTGCCCCTTCTTGGCTCTTCATTGTCTTCTTCCTCCTCCATTCTCTCTCTCTCTTTAGAATTATTCAAATGGGCTGGCATTTGGCAGTGGCGACAGCTTTTGCTTCAGATTCTGAGTGACTGATACCATTCATTGTGGGGGACCATATATACTTACACACACACACACACACACACATATATATATATAAGAGTTATGAAAGTGCTTTTTTCGTTAAGTGTTTTCACACTTCTGCTTTCTATTCTTCTTGCCGTCTGCATAGTTTTGCACAGTTTGCATGCATGGTATAGTAATTACACTGAAAAGGCTATGTCACATTTCTCTCTTCTACACCCCTTTTGCCCCCACCACCACCTCTACACTCTCAACCTAAGATCGTCTCCCCTCTCTCTCCTCATGTCACAAATTATAGTTTTGTAGCAATGAAAACGATTCTTCCTTGTCCATAGGTGTATATTGCCGGTGGCGGCAATGCGCAAGATTTATCCAGGATAATGAACTAATTAAACTATAAAATGATAATTTTAGATGATGTTTGTGGTTAAATTGTTTACATGTGTATGTTGAGGGCTGCAGATAAAATCCGTCTCGGACTATTTACCAACTTTGACAGTGTCAAATATTTGACTAGGGTTTACGATGAGTTTGGCATGCAGATTAATCATCATAAGTTGGAACTGTTCTGTTACATTGGCCTAACCATCTCTGTGGCCTTGACTATAATTAAACTAATGAATTAACTGCCATCTCAAGGAGGTTAATTAAAGAGATTAAAACTCAGCAGTAAAACATGAGTTTCTTAACATTCTCACTAAGTTTTGGTAGAGCCATTTCCTTCGGAGGGCCAGCTCTGGTGAGTGTCGAACCACTTCTGGTGTAAGTTGTGGATTCTGACCTCTCAAGGTAAAGCCTGCCTCGATATGCCGCCAAGTGAGCGTAGTAAGCCGGGGGCACCAGAGAAACTGGCTTCGTGCACCTTGCGTACGTGTAGCACAGAATGTTGACCAGCTTCTGAAGTTCATCTGAAGTGAACTGGTTTTCATCCCACAATATGTGGTAATGAGTTGGCCTGCTTGTCCCCTTAACACCCCAATGGCTGCAAAGATAGAAGTCGAATTCTTTCGGGTGAGTGATCACGGTATCCACAACGGTTCCAGGGGGAATGTTTTCGTCGAGTAATTGGTTCTGCTTCGAAGACAGATCAGTTTTGAAAGGGAACAGCCTTGTGTGATGCCTCTTTTGAACCACTGCAAATGTTATGGGAGGTGCATAACCGGGAAAATTTGAACATGCCCCTTTAATGGCTTGCAACTCCTCTTGAAGCACTTTGTAGAATTGCGTTTCGCTTACCCCGTCTCTGAAGAAAATGATTCTCTTGGGAAGTTTGCCAACTTCCTGGCGAAACTCATTCAATAATTCTTCCACCATTGCGTCGAGATCCTGGATGATTTCTTGTCGATGCGTCTGAGACCTCATTCTTGACACGTACTTATTTGCCGCCGGCCAGTTCATGCTACTAACCACAGCAGCAACAGAAGGACTAAAATCATCGAGTGGGTGCGGATGAGTCACATCCGCGCCCATAAAGATCACTGGTTCACCAGCCTGAAGCAGCCGCGGGATTTGTGTTGGTAATGAATTGTACAAAGAAACCGTGCATCCTCCAACTTTTGCATTGATCTTGAGAGCAAGATTTGCCAAAAACTGTGAACCCATCTTCCCGAGGTTTGAGTACAAGCAGCATTGGCTTAAAACCCCAACGCTTGTATCCGCAATTCGCTTGAGATCTGCGTAGCCTTTGTGCTTTCTTTCCATCACACATATAAGCAGCTGGAGGTTGTTCGATGCACCTCTTTGGATTCTTTTGAGCTTGGATTCTAACAGCGACACATTGTTAAGCACTTGGGATGGTTCGAATTGGGGGCTAACAACCGTGTTCTTGTTGAGGAAGATTCCCAATTGTTCACATCTTTGAGATAGCTGGCGTATGAATTTTGGGATGCTATTCTTCTGATCAGGGGTGCCACCGAAACCAATCAACGCCCACCTCTCGATTCGAGTACCTTCAAACACATGGCTGTTTATAAGATTCCATTGCCGATCAAGACGAGAGGGAACTAGGTCTCTTACATGACCACCATCACCAAGCTTTAGCTTTGGAGGTTGAAGAACTCTTCCTTTTAATCGAGTCATGTCTCTCGAAACGTGGAGCTTGAATTCTTTTTCCTGAATGCCACTGTAAAGAAAAAAACTGAAATGAACATCCACAAATAATCATAAAGCAAACTGAAATACATTTTAGAAGTTGAGAGATTACCTTGTTGGCCCAACAGGACCTCTCATGACTCCATCTATAATGGCTTTTCGTTCTTTGGGGCGTTGGCAGCCCATCTTAAGTATCCTTGCAGTTTGATCATCGGACAGTTTCCCGAGAAACTTCTGGCCTTCACAGATCATGCATAGCTCCATCGGAAGATAGCATGGTTTACTCCTACTAATCTGCAAACAAGGCAAATTCCTGAATTGTATATCATAATTATAGTGATCCTTGAAGTAAGTCAACAGCCTCAAATTCTTGCCATCCCTGTCTGCAAACCAAAGATTTTCTGTGGCTTCCTCGGTCAAGCCACAAACGCGGTATCTCTGGACAGTTTCTCTGTGGCAAACAAAGACCCTGATGTTCTTCAATGCCTTCTCCACTTCTTTCCTTTCTTTATCAGTTAAGCCCCTTGTCTTCCTTTGAGGAAGGTCTTGAAGAAACTCGAGGCGCTTCTGCAAGTATGGGATCACTCCAACGCTTTCGTGGAATGCAGTCACGGAGAAATCAACGTTGAGAGCTAGTCCTTGTTGCGTTGGTCGAAGGCTCTGGAAGAACCCTCTCAGTCCTACAGCTCCTCCTCCAATTTCTTTACTTCCTCCCATTGAACTCGAATAGAGTGATCTTCCCACAGGTACACACTTCTCCAATGGCGCCTCCCTCAAGACGACATCCAAGGCATGGAGATAATCCTGAGGAATCGGCTTCCATTCATTGCCCTCCTTGCTCAAGTAACTACTCAATTCCTTCGCATCTATCTTCGACACGAGTCTGATATTTATACGAAAAAGTTTATGTTCTTGATGCTTCTCCTGTAAGTCACTGAATGCTCCATATGGCAATGTTGGCTTGCTTGTGGGGATGGGAAGGCTCATATAGAACTCAAGCCTATCGTCTTGGAATTCAACTGCGCTGTAAAGATTCTTCCGGCCATCATAAGCTGGAATTGCACCGGATAGCACAGCCGAGTTATCCTCGATCAGCTTCTGTTTGATCATTCTAGCAACTTCCTTCGACGGGTTAGGGGAAATGTCGACATTGTAATGGAAAATTCGCTGCGATAAATCGAATTGGACAAGAAAATGGTTAGCCAAGAGGGAGATTACAGTGCCCTCCACACCACCAGAATCTGGCCTCCTTGCAGTCACTATTGCTTTTCCTGTTCTTGCAGCTGTGAGCAACTTCCTTCCATCTTCTCCTTTAAAGGGTGAACTGGTTTGCTTCTGATACCCCTCTGAAGCTTCTGATTAATAGTAAATAACAAGATTACTAAAAAGTTAAGGAATTTGAAGCCTAAAACCAACCATTTTTATTGAAATTAATGCTTTTGAACTGGTAGCAAATATCATTTTTTCAACAATCACCCTTCTCATTGCAGATAAATTTCTATCCATCTCTCTAGCAGAAAGTAAATTACTGGGAGAACAAGAACCAAATATGTAAAACTGAAGGTAAATATAAAAACCAAAACTTTGAAACACAGATAGAAAAATGGCATGCAAAGGAAATAGCAAAAAAAAGCAGAGAGCTTTGAGGCTTACTTGGTGAAATTGTGAGTTGGGGCAGCTGGGTTTCGGAGGAGGCCGCGAAAGGAGGAGTATTGAGCCTGCAGGAATGTTTCTGGAGGTGGGTTTTTGATCGGAAGTGGTGGTTTGGAGGCAGAGGTGGAGTTAGAGCGAGTTGCAGAGGGAGGAGAGGAGGGAGAGGAAGAAGAGCTGGGTAGGAAGAGGAGTATCTCTGATTATAGAGGTTCTGGTTGCAGAAACCGAACTGGTTTGTGTGGCGGATTAGTTGGTGGTGGTGGTGGTGGTGGTGGTGGTGGTGCTTCTGAGGATTGGCTCTGCTGCCGCCCCTCAGACTTCTGGTGTTGGGGTGGTATTTCTGGTCGCCATTGGAGTTTTCTGTGTCTTCCATGGCTTGATTGAGTGAGAAAACAGGAATGAGAGAGGAAGAGAGGCTGTGTGCATCAGAGAGAGAGAGAGAGAGAGGAGATAGAGATGCCTGAGCAGAAAGCAGAAGGTGTGAGTAGTTATTGCAGAGGGACGGAGAGAGAGTGTTTTGAGTTTTAGTTCCGAAATCCTATGAGGTTTCTTTATGTCGAAATCGTTTTGATACTGGTAATTTTGAAGGGAAAAGTGGACCGATGCCTAAGAAAAGGTTAAAACACCAAATACTTTCGGAATTTTTTTTTTAAATTTTTTATTTTACAAACGATATTATTTACATTGAGAATCACAATAGATTAGTAATAATGTGGTTTAAATTTATTTTTCACGATAATTAAACCTATAACTTCTCATTTGCCAATGAAAAGAAATTCCACTAAACCGTAAGACAATGTCATTTGAACCTACTAATGCAGTCTATATGAAAAGAGAGAGAGAGAGAGAGAGAGAGAGAGAGAGTATCTTAGGGTAGAGTAAATATTTGGTGTGGTTAATTGGTTAGGGCAGCTTTCAATCTCAATAAGAACAAAATGAAATAAATTGCGTAGCTTTTTAAAAATAACGCGACCATGTTGCTCTATTAAAAAAAATTATTAATTTTTGAAAAAAATAAAACTTTAGACTATTTTCGGACAACTCAAAACTATACAGAGTGAAATCGAAATACACAAAATTCTTAGCTTTTGTAAAAGCTGCTTTAGGGATTATATTATCGGGTTGTTTACTCAAATTTTTTTACACAACGTATTGTACGATTGATACAAGACGTTATAGACTATGCTCTTCTATTTTACTGTATTGATTATTCAAACACCCTTTTTGTTTCATTGACTACCTGTCAAACATATGGATTCTTCGACCTTAACCTTAGACCTTTTCCTTGAAAATGCATGGAAGTCAAACGAGGATGGGAAAGGTTTGTTGATAGTGATTAGGGTTCTTATCCTTTTACACTATTTTTTATCCATCTTTAGTACTTTGCTCCTCCCTTTCTACAATTCATAATATTTGACTGCCTATTTTCTCCTCTTTTTTTAAGGCATCATTGTCTTTGAAAACGGTTGATTTGGATCTTTTGGGACCAGTTTTATGCGACCTCCAAGTGTTTTTTTAATAGTTTTAAGTGTTGTTATTAATGCGGGGGCGTTTTAAACCTCAAAGCGTGAATAAAAATTTAACACTTTACACACTAAAATATTATAATATATACTCGACCTACAAGTGTTGGTTAAGGTTGAAAAGTTAGGAGAACAAATAAAATACATAAATCCCAACAAGATTGTCCACATAAGCTTGATGACATCTTTTAATTAAGAAAGACTAAAACACTTTCTTTTTATTTTCTCCAAAATAAATTGTGTTTTACTAGCTCCGTCGAATATCGATTTTGGCTCTGTGTTAAGAATTTGCGCATTAATTGATTGGTTCATAATTTATTTGTGCATTCACAGAAACTGAAATAGTGCAAGAGATTAAAAAAAAGCGTTTAGATTAGAGGTGGGTTCAAAAAACTGAACCGAACCCCGAATCCAAGCTGAAGAAAAACTGAACTGAACCAAATAGTAGTTTCGATTCGATTTTTGATTTTATCAACAAAAAAAAAAAAAAAAAACCAAACCGAATAAAATCGAACCCATCCCTAAATTATATCATTATTTTTCAATACCCACATGATGAAGGGCATTTACAAATATCTGCATTTCTTTGTGTATTGAACATTATTGAACATTTTTCCGATTGTATTTCCACTTTTTAGTACTACTTGCAGCCCCCCATTTGCCTCATCTTTTGTGAACATGATTAGTGCTCGTGTGATGATAAGATCATAAGAGAAGGGACCATTGATCCACTTAGGAAGGTGGGCCCCTTTGTATTTTAAGGATAAACATTGTTGGAATGTGGTGATGGGACAATATGATTAGTGTGGAGCCTATATGCATTGTGATAATTAGAGCAGTGATCTTTGAATTTTTTATCCCTAAATTAAAAATTTGTCAAAATTAATCTTGAATTTGTCTAATGTAGAGCAATAAGCATTTGGGCTAACTTCGTTAGAATTTTCATTCAAAATAAAGGGCATAAAGAGAAAAAAAATAGATGAAAATTTTAATAGAGTTGGCCAAAAAGATCATTGCTCCACGTTATAAAAAGTTCAATAACCAATACTCATGAATTTTTAACTCTGATAACAAAACTTTAATTGAGCCAAAGTTCAAAAACCCCAATTTCTCATAAATATTTAACTTATTCAAATTTAAGACCACATCATATCCATTGTTCATTATTTTTTTTTAAGAAAACCTCGACAATCCAGTGTTCATAATTTTTTATTTTTTATTATTTATTTATTTAATTTTTTTGTGCCATGTAGCCTCCATTGTTTTGGTTTGTACAATATGAACAGTATTAATTACATGAGTTTACGTCAGAGAATCTTACATACAGTTAAAATTTATTACAACACTAATTACGTGAAGAGAATGATAACATGTCGAACGTTTTCACTCGAGTTTTTTCTTCTTACTACGTTCCTTTGGTGGTGTCAATATTCTTGATGCTCATGATGACAACTTGGAAAAGAAAAGGAAAGCAACAAGTGAGAAATGCAAATCCAAATTGGATACAAACAATGTAGAAACGGAGAAAACAGAATGGAGACAAAAGATCAAATCCTCCCCGCTGCAACAATGGAAGTCAATTCAAGCAAATCTGGTTGAACCCGATTAGCAGAAACTAACGACTCTTAAGTTTGATTAGCGGAGACTAATGACAATGTTTATCGTTTATGTCATCATTATTGCGTCATGCAAGATTATCTGTTACCAGCACTCCAATATTAAATAGATGAATATTATGAAAGTTGAAGTCAAGACTTCACTTTCATCTCCAACCGTTGCTTTTGCTTTGATCATGATGTCTTTGACATTCACAAAAATATGACCCTTTGATTAAATAATTCATCGGGAATGATAAAATTATTTACTTTGGCTGATAAAATATGACTCTTTATTAGTTAAAGTGATCATTCTAATTTCTATTTAAAAAACAAATTAAACAATTCAAAACCGATTAAGCATTCGGGTTAAGTCACTTAATTAAGACATGTCACTTAATTAAGTCACTTAATTCAAAAAATGTACATACGAGGGTCTTCCAAGACCTTCCGAACATTTCTTAAGGGTCATTTTTGTGCATATTAAGTGTGATAAATGCCTCTTGTGGGTGGCATTGATAACACCATCGGTAGCACTCGTTAACTTGCTTCGGCATGTCAATATCTTTTGACATGGATGCAATTTAGTTTGGCTGACGACAACAAGCCCACCAAATGTTCAACGAAATGCTTTAGGGAATAAATTGTGCGCTTCGCACTTTGTTTTTATTTAAAAACCTAGACCTTTAGAGCCCTCCAAGATTTGAATCCTAAATCCGCAACTGATTAGAACACAGCACTTGTCATTTGAATTCATATCCAAATCTTATTTATATAATTTAAAGAAGTTTAGAATATCAGTAGGTAAAAATACAAGTAACAACTGATTAAAAGCTCAAAATTCTATACATTTAAATGTAAGATTTAGAAAATTTGGTGTAAATTTTTGAAATATTTAACATGTTTTTGTCGTACCATGTTAAAAGTAAGATTGTTGCAGTCAAACATAATTATGAAAACACCAAATTTCAGTGGGCGGGAAGAAGACCAGTTTAGTGATGTCAAATTATAAACTTCACTCTTTCCCAAAAAAAAAAATTTAAACTTCACTACATACTTCCAATGGGAAGAGGCCACCGGTCAAGTTAAAGACCAAATTATAAAACTAATATTTAAATAAATAAATAATTATTGTTCGATTTTGTATACTTTGAAGCATTTTCTCTCTTTTTTTTCCCATTTTTAGTGTGAAATTAAATTTTGGAAAGCGTCAACATTCGTTGTTTGCAAATAGGGCTTAGAATTTTTCAAATGTGGGATTTGATTAATCTTGCAGTATAGTTACGACTTACTAGATGTGAGTGGCCAGTCAACCGATGGTTTTGTGTGGAGTACTCGTTACTCACATTCTGCAACTATTCCCGCATTCGACAAACCCCCTATTTACTTAGAACAATGAAATGCATATTCCGTTAAGTCAAACTAATTTGAAATTAGTCCATCACAGCAAATTAGTACATTGAATAAACTTTTAGAACAAAATCTTTTGACAATCTGCTATCAAAAGGGGAAGAATCAGACTTTTTAATATTAAAGTTGATTCAAGAAACTTTTCTTTTTTCCTAAATTTTAGCTCATGATCATGACTTGGACCAAGAAGGACACTAATCATGATTTACCTTGTGAATGGTTTAAACCATGCATCGATATTGCAACACCCTACACTGTATTTGTCAACTCCCCGGGATAAGTAATCGCGATTAGTGTGGGCTAATCGCGATTTAAATTGTGTAATTCGGAAGAAATGTAGGGATTACAGAACCACTAAGACACCTTTATAAAAATTGATTTCAAGAACACATCACAGATGGATATGCATGCATACAGATGAGGAGAATATACACATCGATCAGGTTGGAAGATTGATCTTTTCGGGACATTTTGTATTGCAGAGGGAAAAGAATAAAGCTATGGAATGAAACGAAAATGGGAGGGAAGATAACGCGTAGAGCTTGTACTATAACACCAATGTACATCGTAAAGACATTCGCGAGCATACCTCACACCTATGCTCGATGAGCAGAAGATAAAAGGGGACTGCTGAGCCTGTCACTGCTCCCAGAATAGTTGATAGGCATCAAATCGGGGTCCTGATAGACTGTGACCAATTTATCGAAAAATTCAGGCATTGAAGGATCGTTCTCATCTTGCCTGTCCTTTCGTATCAAACTCTGGAACAAAAAAGAAAGTAGGTCAAGCCAAAGATTTATAGGCCAGAAGTTGTGTGAAAGTGTTGTAGAAGTGTGACATTGAAACATACCTCGGCAGGGTAAGCAACGAAATTTGGAAGGAAGCGCTTCCGGCAGTACTCGTTGAAGAGAAGTGTGAATACAGGAAGAGGAAAGGTTAATGTAGATGCTAGATCGACCTTCTTGATTGTAAAGATTCCAACTGCAATAGCGTGCATAAGTACCAGAGAGAATATCATTGAAGTATGCACGATCGGCCAAAACTTCCCAGCAGTTTCGTACCTTGGAGCATATACGTTCATGAACTGCATAGTGATTTTTTCCGAGTATCAATACGCTATATTCAAATCAAATCCTCTAACTAGTTAATTGAAATCTACTGACCTGGTTGCGATAGATGATGAATCCGAGACAGAGGTACACCAAAAGGAAGGGAAGAATTAGTGGAGCAAGGAAGAAGTAAGTGATACCGAGAAGTACAAAGAAAAGAACTCTAGGCATGTGACTATGGTAAGTAATTGCTGGAACTTCAAATTCATCATCTTTACTGTCAGTAAAAGGTCTTTTTAATAGACTCCATATCAGAGGAATTATGCGAAAGAGTTCTGATGAAGTACTCGTCCATCCTGCCGTGACTACATACGCAATGAAAAAAGACGACTGCATCACCCAAAGTAAATGATGTTAACAAACTGAAAATAGTGAACCTGATACAAATAAGGCAGTTAACTTGTACACTCATCATTTTTATCGCATGCTTAAACTGAAGGGAATGTAATTCAGATTCAGATGTGTATTGCAAAAACATAGATTCATTCTCAGAAGTGCCCGACACAAAATATGTCTGAGCGTACTGATTGTAGCCATCTTTCTGAAATGAGCAGCTGTGATCACTTGCAACAGAAGGTGTGATCACTTGCAAGTTGCAACAGACATCTTGAAATAACTTAAAACTTGCTTGTACAAGATACTATTCAAAAGCAAAAAAGTTTGAAGATTTTAGCTCATCAGCTTTGAAAGGATTCATATACATTTTTGTGAGAAAGATCGTGATTTAGTGCGGTTATAGATAACAAAACAGAGGGCAATTGCGCAATAAAAAATGTACCAAATTTACACTATGAAATAGATTAGAGAAGCAGGAATTTGTTACTCAAAAAGCACAGACAATAGCCTACAGGTTAGATGTGTTGACAATTAACAAATAAGATATAAGCAGTTCCTAAGTTTAATTAATTAATTGAACAAGACGTTTATATAATTACATCGTAAAGGAAACATTTTCTCACCTGTGCTGGAACAGAAACGCCTAACTTTGAAGGAATATTCTTGGGGTCAAGAAAGACAGAAACCGCAGAGAAAACTGATCCGGAAAATACAGTAACAAAAAAAATGTTCCATATTGTGAACCAAAGTACTTTTGTACACGCACTCTTTTGTATATCACTGAGAGAAACATATCCTTGAATGGATGAAAAGAACTCCATGACGGGGGGCACCATTTTCAGAAATAATAGAAGAATAAGACTGGGAAGGTATCCTGTAACGACCTGACTAACAAATGTTCTGCAGGAAGACACAGAAAGTTAGATGTTTGCATCACCAAGTGATCCAGAACATAAAAAATTGTTAGAATAATTATTTTAACATTTTGAACTGTATAAAACCACAGCGGTCGTTTACAGAAAGAGCAAACGATGGCAATCTTCAGAATTCCATAATATTTTTGGTACAACCGATTTCTCAGAACTTTGCCTAAGATCAAGTATTTCACAAATGCTGCAGAAGTATTCATGAATTTAATCGATCACAATGTTGTGATATTTACTCACATGGTTAGAACGCTTTCGAGAAAGGGAAGCCAAACTTCCAGCTGGTTTAGGTTAGTAAGACCTTGGACAATTAGAACAGGAATAAGAAACAAGATTGTTAGGACTACGCATAAAATTATAACCACAAGCTTAGATATCCATCTTCGGATGAAAGATGACGAGAAGAACGGCCAATAAACATCATGAGGTTCAGGAGCTTCCTCTGTGACCCAGTTGGTAGGATTGTTTGATTGTTTCAAGCGGTGAGTAACTGCAGCACCATACCGAGACTTGAAGGAAACAAAAGCAGCTCGAACTTCCTTAAACATAAAAAAGAAATAAAATAAAAATTGAATTAATAGCATGCCCTGAGAACCACAATTACATACAACAAACAGTGGAAAGATCTTCTAGAATGCTGAAGAGAGTGGGGTGGGGAGAGAGAGTCATCACATACTTCTACTCCTAATGAAGCCTCTGATTGCTCCGATCTCACATTGTCCTCTACGTCTTCAAGCTTCTTTTCATAGTGATCCACAAGATTAACCTTGCGTCCAAGCAATCCAAAACAACAAGATCGTTTATACTTTTGCCGGTTGGGATCTGACTGCAAGTGAACGAGCCTGGTATAGAGTTCTTCCGCATCTTTCTAAAGAATGATAAAATCAGATAGTATTAAGAACAAAGTATAACATACAAAAACATGTTGAAGCATGCAGAAAGACAGAAATAGAAAACTTCACAACATTAAAACAGTATATAAAACATCAGAAACAATGCTTACAAGGAGTTTTTTAAGTTTGTTTGTTCGACGAACAACAATATGCGACAGATATGTTGAAGGGTGATACTCTCTAAAGAAGCTGTCAACTCTTTCGCTGACGCTGCTCCCATAAGGAACAGGTATGCTGCGAACTAAGATCGTGAACTGATGTGGTTGAGGTTTGGATGACTGAAAATAATCAAGCCGTCTTTGGGAAATATATCTATATTCCTGCACAAAGAAGGATCATTCAGTATCCACTTCCAACTTTCCACTCTTCCACAGATCATCAGCTGCAAACCAGTGACATCACAATTCGAATCTTGCGAGCGTAGTTTGCTTTCCAAGGAAAAAGTAACAACAAAACTAGCAACATTACATGCATCTAATACAAATTATGACGGTCTTAAGCACATCAAATTCGGTTTAACGATGTTCAACTATATAAGTGCACCAAAGATTTTACTTACATAATAAAGTAGACAGCAGACAAAGATGGTGACAAGGTACACAGCAGCAAAATGAATCCATAACCTGTCAAAAACGTCTGCGTTAGTAAGTTTAACTTTTGCATACGTAGGTTAGGCCAATTGGTCAGAGTTGCGTGCCCGCCCCCTTAACTCGAGTTCAAATCCCCTCGTAGTTTAAAATAGAATATCGCCTTGTAAATAAAATGATATAATACACAAGGAAGACTAACTATAAATTTTTCTTTAACAATTTTTAGACATTAAAAGAGCTTAATTGTAGATTAAATAGAATCAACAATTTTATAATTAGAAAATTTAATCTAATCACTCACTTGCTCGAGCCATTGTTCACATTCGAAATCGTAAACACGTCGAGAGAGTTATTCGACAGATCGGCGAAGTCAACATACTCGAGCTGGTTCCCGGAGCAGTTGACCGGAAGCAGGACGAAGACCCCGATAACTCCAGCGAACAGAAACACTCTGAGACTAAAATTAATGAGCCGCATGAAAACGACAGCGTCGAGGCCGGAGGACGACAGCAAGTCGTCCTCCGTGAGCTGCCAGGCCCGCTTGAGCCAGTACGGCGACGGAATCAGCCGCTCGAGGTTGAAACGAGTCGAAGAGTAGGACCCCCCCTCGGCGAGCAGCCGCGGCATGTAGACCTCATAGTTGCTCGGCTGCTTCCGGAGGATCGAGTAGAGCGTGAAGAAGAGGACGCAGAGGCCGGAGTTGATTGCGAGTGACGTCACCAGGGCGGAAACCAGCATTTTTCGATTTCTGCAAAAACCCTAGAGATTCGGGAGGTTTCGAGAAGCGATGAAGCTTTCGATCCGACAGTTGGCATTCAAATGGCTCGAAAGGGACTGCTCTCACAGTTGGGTTATTGATATTTTCGGGATGCCGAAAATACCCCTACATTTGCTTGCTTATTTCTCACGGAAGCGGGGGAAGCTTCAGTGAGGTAATGGAGATGGTTGGAGCGGATCGGGATTTTACCATTATTGTGGTGAAAGCGATGGTGTTTTGCATTTGGATTTCGGGGGTGATTTTGGGGATTTCGGTAAGGAAGACGGCCGCGGTCTGCTGCCCCAACTACCAGTCAAATTCCCGCCATCGCCAGATTTTTCTTTCAGACTCTTGCCTCCATATATCACGTGATGCTAATGGATATTTTTGGTAAGGCGCTTAATGAGGAATGATATGGAAACTCTTTCAAAGTCTATGAACTATTTGTGACATCACGGTTTAACGTTCTTTTCGCGTTAATATTATAAAATATTATGTAAAAGATATGAAGTAGAATTTCACTTTTCAAAGTCCTTTTAGCATTTAACAATTTGCAACGCAAAATATCTTTGTCACATCTTTAAAAGGTTAAAAGTGTGGATGACGTAAAAATGTGGGGTCTCACCTCAAAATTACGTAGAATTCAATTTTATCGATGTTTTGGTTCACAAGTTTGATTACCACAACTATTAAATCTTTTAATTTTAATTTAGTCATTCGTTTTTCATATCACTCAATAATGTGTTAATTGTAGAAAAATTGCAAAACGTGAAAGTGGTCTTACTCCGGGAACTTATATGTTTGTACTGAGTTATAATGAAAACGATGCCATGTTCCTTTGTTATTAACCGGAGAGGAGATTCAAGTTTTAAGCATCGTTTGAAAACGATACAAAAAAATATTAGCAAACTAAGTATGAGTTGAATAAATTAAAAATAATTATAAATTACTGAATTACAAGCGGGTAAATATACCTCAAAAATGTGCTATATCGTTGGAGATATTTCTTTTCTATTGGTCATAGGAGGAGACGAATATTGATGAAAGAAAAGGAGACGAGAAACCTTCACTGAACTTTTATTTGGTTCCACACTACCTATATATTAATTTTTGGAAAAGACTTTGCTGCTGAAGAATTCAACAGCAGGTCTATCCAAGTTTTGATTAAAAAAATCAAAACTTGAACAATTGTCCAATCGAAATTGAATGTAAGCAAGATCTGCTGCTAAATTTTCATCAGCTACGTTCAGTTCTTAATTTTCTTTCTTATTATTCTTTGGTCAATATTTTCTTCTTTTTGGTAGGTTCAAATCAATGAAGAGTTTTATTGTTAAAAAAAAAAAAAAAAAAAAAATCAAAGAAGAGCCTAAAAAACATTATAATAGCCCAGCCCACGATCAAACTAGGCCGCAATCTCACATGATGATCATTTAGGGCTTTTAGCTAGCAATTAGCCCAAACATGGGAAGGGACTTCTTTATGGTTTTTAAAACTGTAATGTTTCGGTCTAATGATACATTAAAAAACATTAAAAAATACAAGTTACATAACACAATATCATTCCTGTTGCGTTTTAGTTTTCTACACTTTTTTGCATTATTTACACATTTCTATTCTATATATTTTAAGCCGTCGTTTTTTGTTATTTAACTTTTACTGCTCCATTTCTTTAACTTAAATATTTATTTTTTTTGGTGATAATTTTTTCATAAATAATAGCGTTATTAGATTAAATTATTAGTTGCCAGAGAGAGAAGAGAGATTAATAGGAATTAAGCCCGAACTAGAGTGTTTGTTAAAAAAAAAAAGTGCATAAACAAATTTTTTTTCTGCCATTGTCGCAAAACGTAGTCTCAATTTTTATTTTTTTATTTTTTTTATTTCAAACAATAAATTTTGTTAGATTAGATATTACAATAACCACCGACTGAGTTTGAACCCCAGATCATCATGCAAAGACTCAACAACTTCCAACACTATTGTAGTAAAAACCACCTGCAATTTTCTTTCTTCTTTTATTTCTTTCTTGAGAAGAAAGAAAAGAGCAATTTTTGTTTTGTGAGGAGGTGTTATTCCATACAGCTGTAGGCCACCAGATAAATTACACCTCCAACAGGAAGTAAACAGCACACCATTCGAAAAAAAAAAAAAAAAAAGGAGAGAGAAAAGAGACTCCCACTGGCAAGGCTGAGCCCTTTACTGAAGAGTTGGGAACTTTCACAAATCGCCCTTCTCCCTCTCTCTGCATCACCACCGATCCTCTGCGCATCGTCTTCACTGTTTCTTCAAGCTCTTTCAAATCCCTAGGTCGACCGGGTAATCTCTCCTTACTGCGATCTCATTTACTTGAAAATTCTCTGAATTTAGGTTTAATTTTATGTGTTTTTCAAATTAGGGATACGTTCTACTTTTAGGGCTTTTCTCAATTTTTAATATTTGATGTTTGTATGCTGATTTCTGCTGGAAATTTAGGGTTTTTTCGCCTCCGACTTGCGTTTGTATCTGTGGGTAGTATGTGCTTACTCTGTTTTCATCCGATTTCGCTCGAATGTTGATGTGTTGCTGGATATTTACTATATTAATCATCAATCAATCTCCCTGGCTTTGTTTCAATTTCCTGTTCAGTTTGTTCGTCGGTGTTCGAGTTCAATTTTGTGTTTTTCCAATCGAATTTTGGTCCCTTAGGCACTTAAACCATAGTTGGGCCTTAAATCTGCGGGATGCTATTTCTTGTTAGTTATGAAGTTATATTGTAGATTGCCAAATTTTTATTAAAACCCAGTTTGTGATGTTGGCAAAGCGATGTATGAAATATGCTTTGGTTGCGCTAGATTTTGATTAGCATTGGTGCGACATGGTGACAGATATAAATATGCAGATGAACAAGAAACTAATCGGTTATAGACTAGCCATGTAGATCTTACTTGACTGAAGATTTCATAGGTTCTCGGAAGTCCAAATGGGTCGGCTAGATAAATTTGTGGTGCATATATTTGGGGCTGAGGTGGATGGTTAAATGTTCTTGTAAAGTAAATTAGTTGCTTCTTTGAAGATGGCTAATAAATGTCGGTAAATACTTTGCGGAGAGATGATAATCATTTTCCGAAGTTAGTGCTCTGGAATTTGAGTTTAAGTAGCGTTGTTATTTGCGTGTTATATTATTAAAGAAAATTCACCCAGCACATCAGAGTTCTTAAGAGACTTGCAACCACTTGGGACCCTTACTGATCCCTCTTTTATTTGGATATTCATTGCCTGATTTAATTTGCTACAGGAATATAGTAATTTGGTCTGTTCTATTTCTGCAGGACTTTGATAGTTCAAAGCATTGACAATGTCTTCGTCATATCTCCCAGCAACTACTGATTCGATTGCTCAGGCTGCAGAGGCCAAAACTCCATCTGAATCCATCTCTATTCTTTATCGCATTCTTGAAAACCCATCAGCATCTTCTGAAGCTATACGGATAAAGGAGCAGGCTATCACAAATATTTCGGATCTTCTTAGACAAGAAAATAGGGCGGAGGATCTCCGTAACCTTCTCACCCAGTTGAGGCCTTTCTTTAACTTGATTCCCAAGGCGAAAACTGCAAAAATTGTCCGCATTATTATTGATGCAGTAGCTAAGATACCAAACACGTCTGAACTTCAGATTTCCCTTTGCAAAGAAATGGTGCAGTGGACCCGTGCTGAGAAGCGAACTTTCCTTCGACAGCGAGTGGAGGCCAGGCTTGCATCTCTTTTGATGGAAAGCAAGGAATACTCGGAAGCACTAACTCTCCTATCAGACTTGATCAAGGAAGTGAGAAGGCTAGATGACAAGCTTCTCCTTGTGGACATAGATTTGTTGGAGAGTAAACTTCACTTTTCTTTGAGAAATCTCCCTAAAGCCAAGGCTTCGCTCACAGCGGCAAGAACAGCAGCCAATTCCATATATGTGCCTCCAGCTCAGCAGGGAACTATCGATTTGCAGAGTGGGATCCTTCACGCAGAAGAGAAGGACTACAAGACTGCTTACAGTTATTTCTTTGAAGCATTTGAAGCCTTCAATGCTCTTGAAGATCCTCGTGCTGTATTCAGCCTCAAGTACATGTTGCTGTGCAAAATCATGGTGAGCCAGGCTGATGATGTGGCAGGTATAATTTCATCAAAAGCAGGCCTGCAGTACGTGGGACCTGAGCTGGATGCTATGAAAGCGGTTGCTGATGCTCACTCGAAGCGTTCTTTGAAGCTTTTTGAGACTGCTCTTCGTGATTTCAAGGCCCAATTAGAGGAAGACCCTATTGTCCACAGGCACCTCTCCTCCCTGTATGACACACTGTTGGAACAGAATCTCTGCAGGTTGATCGAGCCTTTCTCAAGGGTGGAGATTGCTCACATTGCAGAACTGATTGAACTGCCAATCGATCATGTGGAAAAGAAACTGTCTCAAATGATCCTGGACAAGAAGTTTGCAGGGACTTTAGATCAAGGTGCTGGAAGCCTCATCATTTTCGATGATCCCAAAACAGATGCAATCTACCCAGCAACGTTGGAGACCATATCTAATATCGGCAAGGTCGTGGACAGCCTCTACGTGAGGTCTGCGAAGATAATGGCATGAGGTTTTACGGTCAAGGAGGCTGTTTCCTGCCCATCGCTTTATTTCTTTTCATTGCATTCGGAGTCGGTAATCCTTTATTTTCATGGTTTTAGACTAAATTGTACTTGTGAGTTGGGTAGGTTCTACCAGTCGGAGAATTTTCATTTTACACAAAAGGAGCTTGTATTGAGCCTTATCAGGTTGTTTGGCATTTACTTTTAGAGGTTAATTTTGTTGAGGAAATTTGCCATTTTACTGTGGTTTGTGTTGATTAATCCCCTTAAGCCCTAACCCCTTCCGGCTATATTTTTCCAGAGCTCTAATTCTTCATCTGAGCTCCTTTTTACAACAGCAATAGCTGATTCTTGCCTTTTTCAGGTATTGGATTACGTATTTTTGTGTTTGGGTCGCGTAATGTTTAGTACTGTTGTATGTGTTAATAAACGCAGAGGAAGTTTGGAATTGGAATAATTATTACTTCTCTGACTCTTCACCATTTCATTTGGAACCTCCATATTCCTTAAATGCCGAAAGTGTTTACCGCAATGGCGAAATGCAATCATGCCTATACATCTGTATTGGATTTGATTTCCACCGATCCTCCTCCCCTCTAAATGGTTGATCATATCTACTGACAAGAAAATTAGCAGGGAAAAAAGAAACAAAATGATCGAAACGCAGCGTCGCAAAGGGCAAAAAATCGTATAACGGCAGGGTAACTTAAAATCTACGGGGACGTCTTAACCGTCAACGAATAGAGAGAGAGAGAGAGAGAGAGAGAGAGAGAGAGAGAGAGGTGGACGCCTGTTCATTTTTCACGGAACCTGTCCAAGTCGAGTCTGGATTTCCGTAGAGACCAAAATCTGAAAATCGACGTTGAAGCCCCGATCCTCCTTCTCAGAACCCTCAGATCGTTGCCTTTCCGATTCCCAAATTCCCAATTGAATTACTAGATTTCTGCGCCGTGCAGTAAAATTAGTAATCAAGATGAGTGAGGTGTTCGAAGGCTACGAGCGTCAGTACTGCGAGCTCTCCGCAAACCTCTCGCGAAAATCGAACTCCGCCGCTCTTCTTTCCGACTATGGTACGATTCTATTACCCTGCCGATTTAATGACATGGGTTTGCGAGATTATCTCCCAATCTTCTTAATTATGTGTTTTTTTTTTAGTCAATTAGTAATTCAGGAACATTAATTCAGGGATTTCTTTTGGGGCTTTTATTGGGTTTTTTTTAGTTCAAGCGTTTGTTGGATTTCTTTGTGCAATTCAGGTCCCTTAATGCGTATTTGTACGATTTGGGTTCGTTCTGTTCGTTTTATGAAATGGGTTGTTTTGGGTCAATGTGAATTGCAGAGCAGAAGAAGCAGAAGTTTTCCGAGATTAAAGTTGGATTGGATGATGCCGAAGCTTTGGTAATATGCTGCACAAAAAACGCATATTTTCGCTTGTTTTTGCTTTTGCTGGAAAGCTTCTGGTTTTGTATACTTGTTTGTTTATGTGAACGAGTGATGTGATTTGTTTCCTCAGATTCGGAAAATGGACCTCGAAGCCAGAAGCTTGCAGCCAAGCGTGAAGGCGGTGCTTCTTGCCAAGCTAAGGGAATATAAATCTGATCTCAATAAGTTGAAAAGGGAAATCAAGAGAGTTGCATCGCCTGATGCCACTCAGGCTGCTCGCGATGAACTGCTGGAGGCAGGAATGGCTGGTACGCATGCGGTAAGTGTGGACTCTCTATGGATCATTCCACTTTCATTGTACCCTTCATTGATTGAGAAGTTTTTACCAAAGCATAGAATTTGGCTCGAAGATTTTTATGAGTTTATGCTTGGCAATCTGTAATCAAAATCCGAATTCCCAACTATCTAGGGTGCCCTTCTTGCATACTTTTCTCTTGATTTATGACAATGGTAACAACTAGGCCGTTTTCTTTTATTCTCAATGTACTATTTACAGGATACATATATTATATTTATCGTTTGTTGCTTTATCTTCGGTACATTACAATACATATTCTTGGTGGTTTATGGACAATGAAACAGGTTTCGTCTGATCAAAGAGAGAGAATGGCAATGTCTGTTGAGAGATTAAATGAATCAAGTGATAGAATCACACAGAGTAGAAGAACAATATTGGAAACTGAAGAGCTTGGTGTCTCCATTCTTCAAGATTTGCACCAACAGCGGGAAACTCTCCTGCATTCCCATCAAAAAGTATGTCAACTTTTTAATCATGTTTCTGCTTAACTTAAGGTTCGTTGTCACTTAGACTTCCTTTTGGCTTCCCCTGATGTCGAAATGGAGCTTCTCTTTACATGTCATTCACATATTTGAAAACCAGACTCATTCTATGAAGTGGAGCTCATAACTTCGGTGGCAGTGTGCCAAAAACCCAAGATATAATGTGGGCGTCTCGCCCTATATCATCCCAGGCCATAGTCCTTTCCGATATAGAATATGAACAAGGCAGCGGCACTAACGAATTGCTAATCTGTGTGTTTTTATTTCTTCCCCTTTTCTTTTGCAGCTTCATACCGTAGATGACGCCATTGACAAGAGTAAAAGAGTTTTAACTGCCATGTCAAGGAGGATGACGAAGCATAAATGGATCATAGGCTCAGTTATCGGAGCTCTTATCGTTGCAATCCTCTTTATTCTGTACTTTAAGCTTTCTCATTAACGGATACCTGATACGGATACCATCTGTGTGGTACAGGTAACTATATATCTCTATTCAAAAGGTTGTATCTATATATGCTTTGTTGCCCAGAGAGTTATGAATCGCATTCTTGTCATAATTCCCGTATTCTAAATCTGTCATTGGTCTGATTTCTGCGTACTTTAGTGAAATGTTTAGGGCTCAACTACTCGATTAATGAAGAAAAATCGTCATTCCGCTAATTTTCTCTTCAAAGTGATTCAATTTAGTCATAGTGATTAGAAATTTACAGCAAATTGGGGCATTGGATACGTGTGCGGGATGGTTCCAAGATGTTACGCCGTACAATTGTGGTGCTGCCTTTATCCCTACGGGGAAGTTGACGGCCCTTATGGGAGATTCGCCGGTACTCCGGCCGGAGCATGATTGTGTCAAGAACAAGTATGATCATGTACTTGTCAACTCATCACCCCAAAGAAAACACCTGGATTCGTTTCGAACTTGATATTACCAGTTCTGCACGCATGGCGATCACCTACTTCTCCATTCACCAGCGGAATGAACGTACGGAGTTGTTTTAATTATGTTTAGAGGTGCTTAATCTGGGCTATTTGAATATTAAAAAACGATCTTGATTTTCGTTTAGGTACGTAGTTGCATACTTCCACGGTCAACTCACATAATTTTTTCTTTCCCGATTTACATAATTATGTGTTTATAATTAGGATCAGTCATATTATAAATCACTCTACCAAAATCATCTATGGTAAAAATCAATTATAATTAGGGTAAATTATAACAATGGTCTATTAACCTTAATTTAATCGGAGCAATGGTCCCTCAACTAAAAATTCATTATCATTGGTCCCTCAACTTCAACCTAATTGGAGAAATGATCCCTCAACTGTAACCTAATTGTAGCAATGGTTCTTCCAACATAACTCATTTTGACAAAATTCTGACGAAGTTGACGAAAATAATCATAGTTACACGTTTTAATAAGTTGAGATACCCCAATTGTAGCACTGGTCATTCCAAAATAATTTATTTTAACAAAATAATAACGAAGTTAATGAAAATGATCATAGTTACACATTTAATCTACCGAATATTACTTAATTTATAATCACGAAGATCTGTCAATTGATCGTGAGTAGGAATAGTAGCAAAGTAGTGTTCCGGGCGCAAACGTAGTCCTGTTTCATGCAGGGACCCAAGTCTTGTGGACCAACCAGCACCACGGATTCATTCAGAATCACAACCCAAACCTTCCTTCCTTTTCTTGTCCCACCTTCTAACTTCTAAGCTCCGCCTACCACCCACCGAACCGGACCAACCCAGAGAGACCCAAACGTAATTGCAATTTTGCACCCATTTTTATTTTCAATTAATTCACAGCTTAACACAAGCATCCATGGATTCACTCTCATCGGTAAAAGTGTCGCCCTCCGTAGTCACCAACCCTCTCTCTCCGCGGCGCTGCCGGATGCCTCTTTCTTCTTCTTCGCTCGGCAGCTTACACAATCGAAGTCTCTGCCGATTATCCTCCTCCTCCTCCTCCTCTGTATTCGGTGTACCGTGCCCTCCCTATTCTAGAAGGAGGCTCGTGTGCCGGTCCGGCGGTGGCGGTGGAGCTGCGCAGGAGGAGGAGGACGACGGCGATGACGACGGAAGTAAGCAGGTGGAGAGAGCGCTTCACCTCGATGGTAATATCCCCTCTTCCTCCGACGAGTTCGTGAAACGCGTGTCGTCTCGTGCTTACGACATGCGCCGCCACCTCCATCAGACCTTCGATTCCGGCAGCTACGATGGTACGAATTCAGTTCAAAGCTGCTCCTGCTTTTATTAAGTCGTTTGAGAATAGAGATTTTTGCGAGTATCTGTTCTTTTAACGAGTGATTAATAAATTAATTAACAATTAATGGCAATTTATTTTATTTTTTGTCATTTCCTTTGAAATTCATGATTCAATTTGCTTGAATTAATGTTAAATATGTAGAAACTTTACTGGATTCACACATGACATGAGCTATACTTTCTTATTTCCTAATGTATTCACATGTGCAGTGGCTTTTAGCTCGGTTTTAAGAGCATTCGCACATGTACCCGAGGTCTCGTGTTCAATTCCTGTTTGTGTGGTTTAGTATAGATTATCCTATCGTTTGTCAACTATTGAGTACACGTGCAAATGAAAGAGTTGCAAAAACTCACGTGCATGGTTGGCTTTGGGATAATATCGTAGTGCATAATTGGTTTAAGATACTGGCACTGTAGCACCCCGAGTGTTATGGTGCAATTTTCTCACCATCACATTAATTGCCTGTCGGATGAATGTGATTTAATCTCTCCGTACACAAATCTTGGTTCAGTATTGGAGGCCAACCCCTGGAGAGGAAGTTCCAAGCCTGTGTATGTATTAACGCAAAGGGAAAACCAGTTGTGCACCATGAAAACCCGAAGAAATCGCAGGTCTCCTTCCTCAGCTCTCTCTCCTGTGTGTGTCTGTGTTCCTTTTCTCTTCAGTAGGCTTTAATTCTTGTTACTTGTGGCTTCAATAAGTCACTCGGTGTGGTGAAATGTTCATGGGGTATATGTGACAGTGAAGTTGAAACGGAGCTTGGGAAATTGTTTTCGAAAGGAGGGAAGTGGAACCAAGCGAAACAGCCTAGGAACGAGACAAAGTTCCAGATGCTTGTGGAGGATATTAGGGATGGAGTGCTTGTAAGTATTTGTCTCTCTTCTTCTTGCCAATTGAGTTAATTAATGCCTTGAGTTGTTGGTGTCAGCGTGAAGTTCTCATTTCGTAGGGATTCATAAATCTCGTCTTACTGTATCTACGGTTGCATATGTTTCGCAAATTCCAATGGCGTTTGTAGGTTTTCGAGGATGAGAACGAAGCTGTAAGGTACTGTGACTTGTTGCAAGGAGGAGGTAAAGGTTGTGAAGGTGTTGCAGAAATAGAGGCCTCATCGGTAAGAAATATAGAGCCGTCTTTAAATTTGGCTTCTTTAGCATCGCAAAATTGTAATTCAACGACGATGGATGCACTTTTTACTGAAGTGTAACAACAATTGTATGGTGTTATAAATTAGGTATTCGACGTCTGCCAGAAAATGCGAGCTTTTGCAGTTCTATTCCGTCGCGGAATAAGCCCTCCTCTGCCTCAAAGCCTGGAGCTCAACCTTCGGGCTCGAAGGCGCTCGCTTGAAGACGAGCAAAACGCGTAAAGAGTATTCGATTCCTTCTTGAAACTGTATATTTGTAAAAGAAATCATTCTTGTCGTCTCGGTAGCGTGTCACATATTGAATTCTTGTATGTGCCGGTCATATGTAACTTGGATGTCATAATATGCATGTGTAACATGTGGATACAATGATTTTTTCTAATTTTGATGGCGGCTGCCGTAAGGTCCAAATTCAAAATTGAGATGCATTTGCCTAAGAAAATTCCCATGTGCAAACAAGTCTCCCCAAGTTCCAAAAGTTTTGGATGTGAACGCGATTGTTACGCTATCATATAGCGAATTCACACATAAATTAATTTTTTTAAACTATACCCGCTTCATGATATAAACTATGCCGCTGTCAAATTATGGCATCTATTAATTTGGCGGCGATATTTATTGAATGAAATGAATACAATCCCAAATTGGCAAATGACACACCCGGACCGAAGAGTGCTGGCCGTCACACCAAGGTGACGTAGCCATGTGCACGTGCGGAAGCCAATAAAGTAATAATATAAAAGTACGAATAATTAAAAACTAGCATACAAAGTACTAAACAAGTGCTAGCGTAAGTGAAAGACAATTTCAGAGCAGGTCTACAGCAGTCCAAAAGAAAGTTGCGACATAAGTACACCCAAAGGCGACCCTACGCTGGTGAGTATCTGTCAGAAAAGCCGGGAGAATCCTCTGGGAAAACCACCGAAACTGCTAATCAACTAGAACCTGGAGGGGCGCAAAACAAAAGCGTGAGTGGGCAAAAACAAAGTTCTTTGAAAACCATTTAGCAAAATATAATCTAACCCCTCGCCGTAAAACCTGTATACTTCCCAGAAAATAACATATATACGTATGTATAGATATGCCAACCATGCTCAAGGGTATGCCAATCATGCTCAAGATATGCCATGTCGAAACCTCATAATGAAATGTATGTGCTCAGGTATGAATCATATCAATAACATAACATCTGGCAACCGGAGTCACCTAACGTGACCTGTACGGCTGCATATAGAGCTCCAATCTCAAACTCAATAACTGAACCTGCCCACGAGTCGGAACCACCTAAGTGGTCTGAACGACAGGCCTGGGTGTAACATATATATACGCTCTAGTGCTACGATCACGTGAAGGCTGTGCGAATAATCGCGGGTCACCTACGTGTCGGAACCACCTAATGTGGTCTGTACGACAGGACTGTGCACCTAACTTGGATCCAAGCTGAGCGTGTGGTGCGGGAGGTGAACATCACGTGAAGGACTGTGCCCTACTCTGGGCGGGAGCACTAACACCGGGGGTGCAGGTTATGAGCTCTCTAAGCATCTCAAACTACTGCTGAATGTAAATATGAATACCACTTACCTGGCACTTACCTGTGCGTCCACAGCACCCAATATGCATACGAATATATATATATATAAATGTATGCCACTACTAATGTATGATGATGCATAGACGATAATAATAAAGTGCATGGCATAACATAAATAACCCTTTTTAAACAATTTCTGGGAATATAAATGTATATAGGTATATACGGAAAACAAAAGCCCACTCACTGGTATGTGGAAGGGTCGTAGCCCCCCTGCCTCGCGTGTGCACGTTCGTCCTCGGGGTACGTGTCACCTATATGCGAAATAGCTATAAAAACGTTAACTTTAAAGCACATAACCAACTTCTCGTAATAACTTCTCATACATTGCTCAAAATGGACAAATGAATATACCAACGTGCTCTACACAACCTCAGGATCACAACCATATTTTTAAAATAATTTTTGGACCTCTCACGCGCCCCCACGCGCCAAAATAGGCACGGACCTACGCGCCCCCACGCGCGGCCACGTGCCATGCACACTGACGGTGTCAATTGACGCCGTCAGGAATATTCCGTTAAAATTCCGGAATATTCCGTTAAACTTAACCGGATACCGTTACTGCCGTTAGGAATATTCCGTTAAACTTAACGGAATATTCCTGTTTCTTCTCCGGCCTACCCTCGCCGGACTCCGGTCACCGGAAAACTGGGAAAACCTGCAACTTGGGTTTTCTCGCTCATTTCTCAACCGTTTTTCAAGATTTTAACACCCAAATGAAGCCCTAAACTAGTAGAACACGTCCCAACAAGTTTTAAGGGTTAAAACTTACGCGATCTTACCTGAGCAAACAACCAAAACCGGCCAACTTCGAGCAGGACGATCCCGACGTCCAAATTCGTCCAATGAAGCACTCCGAGGCTCCTTGGGACCTCACTAAGACACCTATGAGCTTCAAAAACCCAAAAACATACTAGATTAATCTTGCATGAATAGTACCCAAGTCGGACCACTTCGAATCGACGTGAAAACGAAGGATTTCTCACCTGAAAATGGTATGGCTGTGCTCGCCTCGACCTCACGAGTTCAATGGTGTCCTTGGTTTCCTCGATCTGTGATGGTTTGGGTGAGTTTGGTGTTTGTCCGTACGTTTACAGTGGAAATGGGAGCTCGGGGGAGAGAGAGACAGACAGGGAAAAGAGACAGAGAGAGACAGGAAGTGTGAATGTGTGTGTGTGTGGCCCAGCACATGCCACAACACACAAAACAACCAATAATGTCAAAGAACGAACTAGGAGTAATTTAGTCATTTCACACGTGCGTTTCGATATTTCCGGGACGGGATGTCACAGCAAATATTAGCATTAACATCCTTGAGTAATGCTTAACTATTTCAAGATTAGCAGGAATTCGTTCTCAAAATTTTTCGTGTTTTATTCACAAATCTTTGTGCTTATAATCAGAATCAGAATATTATAAATTACTCTTTAAAAATCATTTTTATAAAAACGAATTAAAACAAGGCCGTTAAGTCAATCACCTGTTACAAATAGAAAGACATATCGTAATGTTTTTTTATCATTTTCTTCCATTTGTTCTTATACAATTCGATGACTAAACGATCTTAATTTTAATTCATTTTTTACAAACATAATATTTATAGAATGATTTATAATATAAATTGTTCGGATCATAAACACAAACATCTATGTACCATAAACGAACAGTTTTGGGTATTATTCAAAGTGATTCAACTGGGGGCACACCAACGCAACTCCAAAAGCTACGACAAAGCGAGAAAGGAATGCGATTCCGTTGAAAAGTACGCCATAAAGCCAAAGTCACTTTGTCTTTTTTATCTTCTTTACTTGCTTGTTTAGATCTCAATAAATAGAAAGGATGACACAAAAACACATTAGCGCACAAGTTGCACCATATTGTCAAAGCAACAGCGTTCACATTGGTGGACCAAACTCCGATCACTGATGAGCTCCGACGCTTCCGACTCGTCCGGCGGAGGTAGTGCTTCGACGGCCGACAAGGACAAGCGGAAGGAGAAGGAGAAGGCCCGAGCCAGCACCTCCCTGATGCTCTGGCACGCCCACAACAACGACGGCGTCGCCGTCCGCAAGCTCCTCGAGGAGGATAGCTCTCTCGTCCACGCCCACGACTACGACAACCGCACTCCGCTCCACGCCGCCTCGCTCCACGGCTGGATCGACGTCGCCAACTGCCTTATTGAGTATGGCGCCGATGTCAACGCCCAAGATCGCTGGAAGAACACCGTACTTGTTCCCAATCTTCTGTTAGTTGTTTAATTACTTAAATAAGTAATTAAACGCAATGCTTTTTGTGTGTAATTACGATTATATGTGTAAATCGGGTCTTAATTATGTTAATCTTGACGGCAGCCTCTGGCTGATGCAGAAGGAGCTAAGAAGCAGACGATGATTGAGCTACTGAAATCGAACGGTGGCTTGTCTTATGTAAGTCCAAATTCCATAGCCATAATTTATTTCATGGAGTGAAGTTCTTTCGATTTTGTTTGGTTTGATTGCCTCTGATGCTCTTATTTCGAGTGTTTCTGGTACTGCAGGGCCACAACGGGAGCCATTTCGAACCGAAGCCCGTGCCACCCCCTCTTCCCAGCAAGCGTGATTGGGAGATTGAACCGTCCGAGCTCGACTTCACCAACTCACTTACCATTGGGAAGGTCTGAATTTCTTATCATTTACGAGTTTTAGTGGCCAACTTGCAATGAAATCTTGTTGCTTTGCACTGCACTGCTATGAATTTCTGGTTTCGTTTTCGGTTTTGCTTTGCACTGCTATGTAAATCTTGTTGCTTGGATTTTCACATCTGTGGTTTTTAAGATTTTCCGTTGTTTTAATTAGTTCATAATGTTACATCGAGTCGTTATGCTGTATATTTAGCCCCAACCCACTATAATCTGTAGTTACTGCTCAATATTCGCAGGCTTCGAATAGTAGGTTCCTTTGAGCTAAGATTTCCCCCAAGGTTGAACTCTATTTTCGCGAATGTGGTTACTTGCTCTTTTATGCAGATGATCTTTAGGATTTATCTTTTGTTTTTCAAGTTGAAGTAGTTGTGGTCTGCTCATGGTTTTGTTGTCACCACGCTAGATCTTTCTGTATTTCTATAATCATTTGCATTCCGCAAGATAGGCCTCACCTTGGAGGGTGTTGCTTTCAGGGATCGTTTGGTGAGATTTTAAAAGCGCATTGGCGTGGAACCCAAGTAGCTGTCAAGCGAATTCGTTCATCTCTTTCTGGTGATAGAATGGTGATGTAAGTTCCATCTAAATTTTTATTTGCGAGAGAAAAAAATATTTGCAACTTAGTTGCTGTGGAACAATTTATGCATATATCAAGTTTTTCAGGAGCCTGGGAGGTGACCTTAATGCTATGCTTAATATTGAAATCACAATCAGCATATTTTCTTTACCCACAGTTCCGTTATATTAAAAGGTTGTAGATTTCTGACTTGCTCATTGCTTTCCTGATACAGCCAAGACTTCCGGCATGAGGTTGATTTGCTAGTGAAGTTTCATCACCCTAATATAGTCCAATTTCTTGGAGCTGTCACTGAGAAGAAGCCCCTTATGTTAATAACGGAGTATTTAAGAGGGGTATACTTCTCCATATTTGAATTATGTTTGGAATTTTTATTCTCTCCGCAGGATTCTTGACAGTAGTTTTTAAGATGTGTCGTGCAAAGACGCTGCTTCTTACTTAATGTGTTGTGTTATGGTTTAGGGTGATCTTCATCAGTACCTCAAGGAAAAGGGTGCACTTAGTCCTACAACAGCAATTAACTTTGCTTTGGATATTGCCAGGTACTTCAATAAAACTTCAATCAACTTATTGCCTTAGTTTAAGCAACCCTTTTGGAGGTGAAAGAGGTTCCTAATGTTCCTAAATTTCAACATGGCCAGAGGCATGGCGTATCTTCACAACGAGCCAAATGTTATAGTTCACCGAGACCTAAAACCAAGGTAAGTTGATTTTATATGCTAGAATGTCTTTAACTAATACAATGCCCTAGATGATGCATCTGCACATGATGAAAGAAACTCTGGATTTGTACAATTTTACGAGTTTCCATTTCTATTTCTTTAGTCTGTTTCCATCACCGGGAAAATGTGCCTTGCTCGCAATGTTTCCTATTTGTGCTTCTGAATTTTGTTTGTTTATTTCAGGAATGTTCTCTTAGTCAATTCCAATGCCGACCATTTAAAAATCGCAGATTTTGGATTAAGCAAGCTTGTCAAGGTTCAGGATTCTCACGATGTATACAAAATGACTGGCGAAACTGGAACTTGTGAGTGTCTTCTGAAATGTTTAACATTGAGTCGAAGCTACTACTGAATAAAATTAATTATTGTCATAAAACTTGTTCTTTGTGTTTTGCATCGGAACAAACAAAAGACCGCTATATGGCTCCCGAAGTTTTTAAGCACCAGAGATATGATAGGAAGGTTGACGTGTTCTCTTTCGCAATGATACTGTACGAGGTAATGTTGGTTTCTGCTAGATATCAAATTCAGATTCACCCTTGAAGGAAAAGATGTCAAATTGTTCAATTCCAGTCCTGATTTATAACACTCTGAACGGATGCAGATGCTTGAAGGGAAACAACCACTTTCGGATTACGAGGCTTATGAAGCAGCCAAATATGTGGCGAAAGGACACAGGCCTTCGTTTCATGGAAAAGGGCACACCCCTGAACTGAAGGAGTAAGTCAGTTCTGTAATTTTTCCGTCAACCAAAATGTTCCCTTCATTCGTGCTCTTCCACTTGCATTGCTAATAAATTAAAAAGGTTTTTTTGGTCAAAATGGTCTTGAAATTGTTATAACTCTTCACTCTGGTCATTGAGATTTAAAATCCATGTAAGTTGTCCTGATATTATTTACCATCAATCATTTTGGTCATTTCTGAAAAATCTTCATTAGATTGGAAAAACTACCAGTTCAAGGAGAAGGGTTGATTTGACAAAAATATCCTCAATTAATGGAGATTTATTGTGGAAGGACCAAAATGATTGACGATGAACAAATCTCAATGACCAATTCTATTGATTTTAAATCTCACATACCAAAATGAGGTGTTTTGCCAATCTGAAGGACCATTTTAGCTAAAAAGCCAATCCAAAACCATGTCCATACGTTCAACAGGAGTGAGTGGCGTTCGGTTGCTTATTTCTTTCCGTCGATTGTTTTACAGGTTAATAGAGCAGTGTTGGTCTGCTGACGTGAACCAAAGGCCTTCTTTCTTGGAGATTATCAAAAAGCTTGAGAAGGTAAAGGAAAAAGTTGTACAAGCCGAACATCACTGGCACATATTTAATGCATAAATTTGAAAGCTTGCGCGAGTGTTCGTTGTGACTAGCGTTCTACTATTCTGTTTCAGATTCAATAGAAAATTCTCATGTTGTAAGCTATTTTACAAAATAAGCAGTAAACGACGGGACTATAGAACTCCTCTCCCGAAACATTTTATATAACCTTCTTCTTCTCGAAAAATGTCTTCAGGTGCCACACTTGCAAACCCGCGACTGATAAGCAAACAATAAGCGAAAGAAGGCTCAGCCAGGCCATTTTCGAGTTTGTCGCTCTGTTAAGATCCTGCATCTCTCCTTCCCTGAAACACGCATTGAGCAGACAACATATAAATGAACAAACGATTGACATCTGTTCCAAACGAAAATACTCATCGAACAAAGAACAGTTGCTTACCTTTCGCGGAGATAGAACATCTCCTCGTGAATGGAAGTAACCGTATCAAACAACTTTCTAAGCTCCAATTCCATGACCTGGTACATAAGAAGATAGACAAAACATTTGTCTCAATATATTCACAACTGAAAACATTTGCATTACCCTAACCAATATAAGAACCTTCGGCGAAGACAATGTAGCCTGCGTGAATTCTTCCGATACATCTATCAATGTTACATTGTCGGATCTTGCGTGCACACAAGACTCCACACTATCGATGGCCTCGACAGATGACAAGAAAACATTTCTTATCCAAGAAATACATACGAAAATTGGTGTTGATTCGTAATTCGCAAGTTATCAAGCATTTGCGTAAGGCATGGATCAATTGGAATTGTTTCGAAGCTCCCTAGTTATCAACATCCAACGAAACCAAATCTACGAGCACTAAGATAGTTTTGCTATAAATAATTTGCTACAAGAATTCAGTTTTAGTTAGAAATTAAACAAAATTACTACAAAGTTAACGGTATTGAAGCTGAATTTCTTAGCAATATCGTAATAAAAAACAAGCTAAATTTAGCTGAAAATATAAAGGGTAGGAAAATACTTACGTCAACGGTGCCTTTCTTGGCGACATTGGACCAGTCTTTGGCGGCGACGCCGGTTTTCCAATCGAATTCGATGGTCAACGTCGTCTCGGGCTTGAAAACCGGCGCCCAGAAGCACGCCATGTAATCTCCCGCCTCCGCCGCCACAAACGCAAACTGCCCCGATTCCACCAGCTCCGAAAAGTGATAGCTATTTCCGTAGTGCGACGTCACCTATACATATATATACAAATACAATTAAATCCAATAATTATATCGATGAATAAATAAAAAGACTTCAAATTCAACTTTTGGGTAGAAAAATTTGGAGAAATTAAGCGTACCCGGACGGTCAATTTGTGAGAATTGGGCATGGGCTGGCCTTCGTTGGGGTTGACGACGCTGTATTTTCCGACGGTCATGGCGCTGGATTTTATATCTTCCACGATACATTTCGTGTGACCCGATTGCAGCTCGAACCGCAGACATTCGGATGTAGACAATAAAAACCCTGCGATCACGGTAGCAAGTAGAAGACGCAATCCGACCATTGCTGTGACTGAGTGACGACTCGCGTGGGAAAAAAAACGCTGCGACTCGGATGACTCGGAGAGAAATCGAGAGGAAAGGGGTTTTTTCTTCGTTCTCTTCGGAAGTGAGTCGGACTCGGAAAATCTGGAATCTTTGGTTTGTGTTGATTTTTACAGCTTGGGCTCTTTAGGCCTGCTTAGATTTAGGCCAGGCCATGTCAGCTTTTTAGACACGTATTTGTTCATCATTCGTTGAAGCACGTAACTGAAAAGGTTGCTGTGTTGGACGGAAAAGGATTATCTCCGAATTCCTTTCTCCTAAACCCTCAAATTCGGAGATCTGGACAGTTGAAATTTGATCAAACGCTACAAACATAGGTTTACTGTAAAAATAATAATAACTTTAGCCGTTAGATTAAATTTAATGATCCCGATCTCCGAACTTGGTAGATTAGGAAGAAGAGAGGATTCCTTTCCGTGTTGGACTAGGACAATACTACTGTTTTTCTTGGGTCGTAATAAATTTTTTGGGCCGATTTGGAATTTGAACAAACTCAAATTTAGGCCCAACTTCAACCTAAAACTCACATGGGCTGCAAGTGGAGGCCCAAAACGTACAAACAAAGCTTTAGCAATTAGTATGCAGGCTGATACTCTCGTAGAACCGATCAATTTAGCATTAGCCGGCGACGAGAAGGACTTTCATGCAACAAGATAATTGTAGACAGTGATGGAGTCAGTATAGAGTTATTAGTTGTCTTTATTATGCACATCAAATGCTTGATAAAATGCCTCACTTAGAGTCTTTGGAGTCTTCAACATTACTCTACAATTTCCTGTAGCCATCCTTGACAAGAATCTACGTATCATTGTAATTGTTGACATATGTTTGTATCGCCTTCGACAAATTTTACAAGAACCGACATGTTCCTATCAGGAGTTTGACGAAATAGTCCAATAAAAATTATTAGGTTGAAATCATGACCCTCTTATTTGAAAATTCTAACTCCATTACTGATTATAAAAATATTTCAAAACTCATCATGCACTGTCATATAAAAAGTTAAAACTTATAACACAATAGCATCTCCTTTGTAAGCATCCCTATACCATATATTCCCCAAATCATCATAAGCATCCTCAACCATTTTTACATTTTTGGCCTTCACTTACGTTCCACGCACACAAATATAATTGCTGTTGCTTGACACTGCTTTTTGCCCGCTTGCCGACATCACTCTTTCGAAAACTTATGAGGCAAGCAGACCCTTTTTTTTTTTTTTTTTGGGGTAATGAGGCAAAACGACTTTACTTGAAAGAAAGGGAATTGAATTCCTGAAAAAAATAGCCAAAAATTGGAAACCTAAAACCAGTTGATTTGTCAATGGTTCATACTTCTTATCAAGGGTTGCATGTGTTTTGTGCGTACACGTACTATATATACAATTCCATGCAACACAAGTAATTTTAGCGTTTATTACTCGAAATACTAAAGTGTCGCAACACTTTTCTATCTATAATAAAGGACAGATTTGTCACACCATTCTTTTTATATACGTTATTGTGAAACTCACTTCGTAATATGTTTTAATGATTTGGATTGTCTATGATTTAGGTATCTTTCAAAGATCATTTATACCAAAAAGTACCTAAATTTGAAATCATACGACTGTTAGTTTAAGAGTTTAGTGTTTCTTTGTAGAACCGTATTGGTCCATTTTCTTCACTACAAATGAATGTCTTAATGGTATCTGAAACCATGTGACGGTTGGATTAAGAATTTGGTGTTCTTTGTAAAATCATATTCGTCCATTTTTTTCACTAAAGAGGAATGTCTTTATGATTTTGGATTTGTCTAATTTTTTTGTAAGGATAATCTATGAATGTTGTACGATTCAGATCATTAAAATACATTCTGAAGTGTGCCCCAAAAAAAAAAAATGTCAAAAGTTATATAAAAAAAAAGGAGAAATTAGGTTCACATTCTTCCTTTTGTTACTCCTTTGATTAAAACCTTATTCATTTCCATTTTTTGATCAAGGTCCTAGATATTAATAGCATCATTAATTATTTCAACAATTAAATATTTTTTATTTCAAAATATATTCATTTAATGTTAAAAATGTTACAATTAGTATATTTATATTTATGGTTAAAATTTTTTTCATATATTTTTAGTTTTAGTTTGTACCCATTTTTAATTTGCAACCCTTTTTTAATTTGTACCAATTTTGTTTTCAGTTTTAATTTGTACCCATATATTAATTTCTTTTTGTGCCCATATTTTATAAAGTTTTTTCTTGTATTTGTACCCATATTTTTTTATTTATTTGTACCTTTTTTTAATTTTGCTAAATGTACCCATGCTAATTATATGTACCATTCATGTAATTTTTTTCAAAATTTTAATCTTAAAATGTACTCGTTCTTAAATATACCAATTTGTTATATGTAAAATGTACCCTTATATATATATATATATATAATCTATTCAATTTTTTTTCGAATCCATTTTTAAACTTATATGGGTACATTCTTTTTTCTTTGATTTGAGATTATATCCATGTTAAGTTTAATCAAAGAAATTTACTAATTTTATTAACCCTAATATCTTTTTTTTTCTTTTTTTTTGCGATTTTGAAGAATGTACCCGTGTTTTGATACAATCATTTTGTTATTAATTTTGATGAATGTACCAATGTTTATATATATATATATATATATATATATATATAGACACACACACACACACAATAGTATATTTATATTTTAATATTTTTAATCCCACAAATTATGGTTTTTTATTTAAAATCTCATTAATATAAACAACTATAAATTTTAATTTTTAATTTAAAAAATATAGTAACGTATATATAAATAAATTATCACATTAATTTCAAGGACTTGGATCAAAAATTGAAAATCAACAAGGTTTCAGTCAAAGAATATTCATAGTTAGGGACCGTATCCAAAGTCTTCTTAAAAAAAAAATTATGTTATGGATCCATCTCCTATAATATACATCAATGATTTGAATATTGCGTAAACTATCATACATGAATGATCCATAAAAATTAATATATACATATACTCTTTTTAATAAAATCCAAAGAGATTTCAATTTCGAATTTTGTTACCATCCTTTAGAAACACTACAAAGTAAAATGTTTGATGGACTGGTTACAAGTTGAACAATAAAAAAATAAAATAAAAAATTGGAAAGCAAAAGTAAATATGAACTCCCTAAGCAAAGAAAAATGGTCCATAAAACTCTTCATATCCTCGGAGGCTTCGTTGATCGGCAAAGGGATCTTAGTATCTTAGAACATCTTGGTTTTGAAGAATCCTAGACTCCTATACCTTGAATTCATCAATTTAAAAATTAAAATGAATACAATTATTCTGTTTTATTTCTTAATTAGTTGGAGGTTGACTTTATGTATCGAAAAAGACATGCATGCATTTTAAACTCCACCATTTCATACATTAGCTTTGGAATTTTTTTATTTTTTTATGATAATTTGGACTTCATACTATATAACATATAGCATAGTTGGTACATGGTTTGGATTCATCCTAAAAGAAACGCTAAGGACATTCTCTCAAAAGTAGGATTTTTTATAGATTTTTTGTCAACTTATGTTTTTAATACAATTTTTTTTATAATAGATACAAAAATTGACGTTACAATGTGAAGTGATGGAAAATTCATGAAAAATCTCATTTTTTTAGAGAGTTCCCTTAGTATTCTCTTCATCCTAATGTATCATTATGTTACGTAGGAAATATTTTGTGTGTGTGGTGTTATTCACACTCAGTTTTACCTTTCACATACTTAATGTAATTTCTATCATTTGATCTTGTTCAATTCCGATAACCGAAAATTAAAAAGAGTGTGTAGAAGTAAAAAAAAAAGTATGCGGATAGCACCGCTATAATAATATATAATTTGTATCTTATTTCTAGATTTAGAAGAACGAGAATCAGCTAATAAAAGGTGGATCTTGGTTTTCTACTTGCAGTGCAAATTAACTGACTACTTTTATAAGCCTAACAAAAAAATATTGACAGCACTTATCAGACGAGTAAAACTGTAAAAAGCAAAAAACTGGTGTGAATATTTGCAACTTATATAAGCATAGAACGAGAGCAGAATCTAACCACCCAAAAATTCCTTGATTTTCTTCTTCATTCCTTTTATTTTTAATTAAAAAAAAAAAAAAAGTTCATAGCACGTCGCTGAGAAATCACAAGATTTTCCCGGAAAAAGGAGGAAGCAAGGGGAAAATCGAAAATTGCCTTGCGGTTGCATTGGGTCGTTGAGATTTTTAATTGGGTTATGCATTTAACTCGTGAAATTTCAACCTCCAGCCTCTCCGCGCCGATTCTTCACACAAAGTTTTGAACTTTTTCCCGTTTCAAAATCTGGGCTTTGAGGGCTCCCAAGTGTGTTTGATTCGGCAATGCTGGATTGAAATTGGGGATTTCGTGAGCTGAATTTGAATTAGGGGGTTTTGGGAATTTCGGAAACGATCGATGAAGCGGCGATGTGGTGTGTGAAAGAGGAATGGAGGTTAGATCTGAGGGCGGTTTACAGGTGCGGTGCGAGAAGATTCCGGCGCCGGTGATTGGGCGGACACGGTTGCAGGTGTGGTTCATTCGGGTGTGTTCGAGCTTGTTCCTGTGGACGTGTTTGGTTCAGTTAGTGGCGGTTGGGGAGCTATGGCATCCGCATTTGCTCTCGAATATAACCCATCGGATATCCGAAATCACGCAGGTTCCACTTCCGGCGGTCCCATCGCCGCCGCCTCTTCTCCCCGCCAGTGAGTTTTTAGATTAAAACGAAAGCTTTTTCTTTTACTGTAAGTTGTTGGATGGTGCAGATAATTTTGCTGGTGTTACTTGTATTGAGCATGAATGTGATTGTTGGAGTTGGTAATTTGAGATTAGTGCTCTACTTCAATTAAGTTGTGTAAATGTTACCGGCTTTTGTTATGATTATCTTATGCATGAATTTGGACTTTAGTTCATGAACTCAGAGTTTAGGCTATGAAAATTGATATTCGATTGAGGGATACAAACCGATTTGGCAGCTTTGGCGGGTTTGTTTGTTTATAAGTGTGGATCATTTGAGGTTAAGAGAAGGGAGTTGGTTGTTTTTAGTTGTTGGTGGAGAATTTAAGGTATACGTGCTCATATAGCCATATAGGTTGTTGTCTAATTTTTCCCGGCTCACTGCAGACTCGGAACCTTTTATGGGGTGAGTGTGGCTGTTAGAATGACTCATCAAAGAATGCCGACAACAACTATAGTTTTGGAACTCTTTTTATAGTGAATTTGAAATCTGCTTTTGTGAGAAGTTCGTTATTTCAAGGTTTTGATGAAATTGTTAAATAGGTTGTGTGATTCTAAGTATTACACTGCGATTTTTTTTAATGTTATCTTGAAATATTATAATAACGGGGATATATGAATATGAACTCGGTAATACAATATGGATATGTATGCCTAATGACCTGAGTTTTGCAGGAAATTATACAAGTAACGGTTTTCTTAGAGTTTCCTGCAATGGGGGCTTGAATCAAATGCGTGCTGCGGTTTGTGCTGTTTTCTTCTTTACCTTTCTTTATTACTTTATCCTATGTCTAGCTATTGACCGAAGCTTCTGCATTTCAGATTTGTGACATGGTCACTGTTGCCCGGCTTTTAAATCTTACGTTGGTTGTTCCAGAGCTCGATAAGACATCTTTCTGGGCTGATCCTAGGTAACAGTCCTTGGTCTGAATGAAACTGTGACTTAAAAAACTGATTCGCTTCAGCTTATTAATTTCAACTATTGGTATTTCTATTGCAGTAATTTTGAGGATATCTTTGATCTAAGACATTTCATTGATTCACTGCGAGATGAAGTCCGAATTGTCAGACGACTTCCAAAAATGTTTAGTAGAAAATATGGACATAAACCGCTTGAGATGCCTCCTATTAGTTGGTCAAATGAAAAATACTATCTTGAACAGGTTTGTGTACTCTCTTCCCAGTTTATTTTGGCCAACAAAGTATCTGACTTTTGTATGAAGTTAACAACTTTCTATAGAATCTTCGTCTTTTAACTACTAAATTGGTGATACCTTGTTTTGTTAACTATTTGTCATCCTTTGGATAACATGCACTCACTTGTGCATAACGTAGAGATGCAACTAAAACATATTCCAAATTGTTGTGTGATAAAACTGATTTAATGTTTTCGTTTATTGGGTTTCATTGAGTTTATCTATTCTCTCTGCTTCCTGATTGAATGCATTTGATTCCGTATGCAGAAGTTTCAATTTTTCAGTAATCATCCTGATTCAGTGCCTTGAATCCATTATGCAGATATTGCCGCTTGTTAGCAAGCATAAAGTGTTGCACTTTAACAGAACAGATGCACGTTTGGCAAACAATTGGATACCTCTTGATCTTCAGAAACTTAGGTGTCGTGTTAATTTCCAAGCACTGAAATTCACTCCCGAGATTGAGGCTTTAGGGTACAAATTGGTTCATATACTTAAAGAAAGGGGACCTTTTGTAGCTTTGCATCTAAGGTACGAAATGGACATGTTGGCTTTCTCGGGTTGTACTCATGGCTGCACTGAAGAAGAAGCTAACGAGCTCAAACAATTGAGGTTTGTCGTGTTCAAAACTTGACTATTAGTTTTGTGGAATGTTCCTTTGAAATTCAGCCAACAAACAACCTTCATCAGTATTACTTATTATAGTTTGCTTGATAAAAGAGACATGCTTTAAGCATTATTGTTCCCATAAAAATATATTGAGCTTTCCTTACATGCAATATATATTGGTGTATGTTTCATTCAGATATGCATATCCTTGGTGGAGAGAGAAAGAGATAATGTCTGAAGAGAAGAGATCTCAAGGTTTGTGTCCTCTAACACCCGAGGAGAGTGCATTAATATTGCAAGCCTTGGGGTTTAGTAAGGACACACAAATCTATATAGCAGCTGGTGAGATTTATGGTAGTGAAAGGAGACTTGGTCCGCTACGAGCTGCATTTCCACGGATTGTGAGTTGGTCTTCTAAATTATGTATCATGTCTTTTTACTATTGTGCGTTTGGGACTTCTGATATTAGTTGTTGCACTGAATGGTTGTTTAAACACTTGGGTCTTTTTGCTTGTCCGTTTTAGGTTAAGAAGGAAACACTTCTTGCTCCGGAGGAGTTGTGGCAGTTTCAGAATCATTCATCTCAAATGGCAGCTCTCGATTTTATAGTTTCGGTTGCTAGTAGTACTTTTGTTCCTACATATGATGGGAATATGGCGAAACTTGTTGAAGGTCACCGAAGGTATGCAAATATTCACAAGTCGGTGCAGGGTTGTGTACTATAAATACACACTTCCTAATTATATTTCATGCAGGTACCTTGGGTTTAAAAAAAGCATCTTGCTCGACAGGAAAAGACTTGTAGAATTATTGGACTTGCATCTGAATGGGACACATTCGTGGAATCAGTTTTCGGACGCTGTACGTTCCGTTCATGAGAAAAGAATGGGACAACCAACTCGACGCAGAGTCATTGCAGACAGGCCAAAGGAGGAAGATTATTTCTACGCAAATCCTCATGAGTGCCTCTGCGAGGAAACGAATTGTGACGACTTTAGCCCTGGAAACTCAAGCGAAATCGGATGACTGCAAGCGACCAAATCTGGAATCAACCTTCCACAGAATTGTCTTAAAGAGGGGTCAACAAATCCGTGTGGCTGTTCATATTAGGGAAGCATGTACACACACATGAGAGTTTTGTAGGAAGCGGCATAAAAAGGATTCAAGTTCCCAATTCGGGCGTCTAAAGATGTATTCATTCGTTTTTAATCTTTCAATTTGTCCATATGTTTCTTTCGTTTTCTCATGTATTTCACAAATTGACACGAATTCAGCGGTGTTCGGTTCTATATGAATTATAATTTACAGGAATATAGATGGAAACGTTTGTCCATTGATGAAACTACTGCTAATTTATGACTTATCCCTCAGTGACATGAATTTTCCCTACTTGGGTTCCCAGAAGACTTGTGTCTTCAAGCTCCCCGCAGAGGCCGAGATCCTTGAGCCGCCTTTCCTGGTAGTATTCCGGTTGAGGTAGTTCTGATTCTGTGTCCTTGAAAATCCCATCAATATGCTGCAGCACCTTCTTCTCCCCTTGCCTTATTCCAACAGCAATCTCAAGCCTCGGATCCAGTTTTGATTCTTTCAACTTATCAACTTATCATCCTGCAATGAAAGATTTGTAATTCAGTTGTTACAGATATATTAAAGCATGCAGATATATCAAAGAAGGCAGAACACCTCTTCGATGGTGGTGGGATAGCCGGAAAGAGCGGATTTGCAGGCATCTTGAACTACTCTGCATATGAGCTCTTCATTGGCAGGGCTCACCGGCAGTTGAAGGTGGTCCCAGATATCGTTCCTGAATATAGATTCCAAGAGGAAGGCGTCGGTCCCTCCAAGAGCTACCAGCCGCAGATATGGAATCAATGCAGGTGGAAGCGAGCTCTCCAAAAATATGTCGAAGTATGCAGTTTCTCCCAAACCATTTTTCTCAGCAATGTCCAGCTTGTCCTCATAAAATCGGTCTGGTTCGGAAATTTCCAGCGTTAAGGTAAATCCACTGCCATTAGTGTTGGAATCTATGATTCCGAAGTCCAAGGCAAACTCAGCATTGCTCTTGTTTATATCGTATTGGGAAAACTTCGCCTGCACGCCCGCCTTGACAGCAGCGGGGCTCCGTAGCGAAAACAGATAATCCCAATAGAAAAGACCTGCTGCTCCTTTGACGTCATATGCATGTTCTTCTGTGGTTATGCTGGAACTGTGGTTGATCTAACAAAAGAATGCGTTACTTGATATCCAAGGAAACGAGCAAGAATCATAATATTCGAAGATCGAGCTGTTTGCATTGGGAATTCAAGAACTTACAAAGTCTGCAAGAGGGATCAAAACAAGATTCTGACCGCGGAGGCGGGAGAATGCCCTCGATCTGAGTATTCCGAACGCCCAGAAGAAGTCGTCCATTGTGATGGGAGAAGGAAAAGGCTGCTTGTTAGGGAGGATGGTTTCTTGTTCCAGTTTTAGAAACTCAGTCCGCACGTACTCCTTTACACTCATTGTTGTGCTCGAAAGTTGGGTTCCTGCAAATCTCAGTTCAATCAATATCCGACCAAAGATTCAAAAAGTTGCAACAATCAACATGTTTGATAAAACTTACTGTCATTTTACTTTTAGAAAGCACTTTTAAAGTGCTTTTCCCACCAGGAAGCACTTCCGGGTGTGATTTTCTAACATACTAATTGCATGTGTTTTTCTACCTAAAAACACTGCCAAATATTATTAGAAGCGCTTTTGTTTTCTTGAAATTACATTTAGAATATTTATAGCTAAAAGCACTGCCAGACACGCCGAAATGAATGAATTGCAGTTGTAGTGAGTGGCTAACCTTGAAGCTCATCAAGCCCCTCTTCTGACCTGAACTGAAACCCATCAAAGACAAATTCTTTATCAACCCCCACAATCGAATCCGCAAACTCATTAAAAACCGAAATTTCCATCAAACAAAATTACTACAACACCCAAAACCCACCAGGACACAGTCGAGTTGGTCGACTCGGGAAGGATGTCAAGGTAAGTCCGCCACTTGGAGTCGTCTCTGCTTTTCTCTCTGATCAGAAACAGAGCAACCGACACCCACTGCTTCAACCCACTGCAGACACTTCCGACCTCGGAGGCCGAGACGGTCTCTGGGTTTATCCAGAGCCTCTTGGGTACCTCCAAAACGACCTCGTTTTTGGAAATGTCACGGTGGGCGACGAGCCCCATGCCTTAGGGGACCAAAGCAGGCTTTGCGGCAAGGTACTTGCTGGAGACCACGCCTTCGTCCCGGAGCCACTGCCAGAAGGTTTGAACCGGAGGAGGGAGCGACGGGTCGCATTGCATGCAGTGGGGAGGAAAGAGCGGTCACCGCAAGGCGGACGGGATTCCTGAGATGGGTTGGAGTTTTTTGTTAGTGAAAGCTTTGTTCTTGGAGTGGGGAAGAGGAAAGTGGAGGATGAAGAAGATAAGAGTGAAGAGAGTGTCCATTGTTTCTCTCTCTAACTCTCTCTCTCTCTCTCTCTCTAGATATTTGCAGTGTGGATTTTATAGATTGTGCATGCGGATAGGATATTTGGATGCGCCACCAACTGTTAATCCAATGCTAACGGTTTTACGTATGACCGAAGAAAAATTACAAATGTGACATTTTGCCACTTCAAGAATTAAAAAAGAAAAAAACTAGAATTTTAGGTAATTAATTTCTGTACACATTTTTTTCTCTAATGATTTTAAATTGAATAAATTAATAAAGAAATAAAGAATATAACGAAAAGGTGTGTGCGTAGGGAGAAAAAAATGTGTTTGATTTTCTAAATAAAACGCTTTATCGTAGTCATGTTCAATGGCGAAGCCAGAAATTTTCCCGGAGGGAGGGGCTGAATTTTAGAAGGTAAAAGCTTCCAAAAAGTATCGATAACCACATCATTTAAGATAGTAAATAATATTAATGTCGTTCATAATTTGTCAATATAAACAAGTTATAATGTCGTTCATATTTTGTGGTACTTTCCCTAATAACTTGGCATCATTCCTATGGAACTTAGAAAATCCTCATCCAAATATGAATATGAATGCATTTAGCCAATTTTAGATGTGCCCTACCAGGTGATCCGTTTGTGAATGATTGTGGCCGTGTTAGCTACGGTGTAGTGTTGGTCATGCGAGTTGGTGGGGGCAGTGTGTTTCAGTGTAGGTTCAGAGGAATCAGACGTCCAAAGAGGCGGCTTATCACTCTTAGGGTCGAGTTTCAATGACCAGAAGTGCATCCACACCTCTTTGCGTCTCTGTGGCTCGCCACTGCGCGCACAGTGTCTGCGCAACTGCAACAAAAAACAAGGCTTCTTTTTTTGAGAGAGGAGGGGCGGGTACTCGCTCTTGGGCTTCATTTCCAACGAAGGGAGGGGCGGCCGCCCCTCCTTGACCTTCTGTAGCTTCGCCCTGCTCATGTTGGGTCTAGACCCAAATTTACATGTGTTTTGGCACTTGATCCTTCAAATTTCGTTTTATTTTGTAGTTGTCAAATTGAAACATGGCCTATTCAGATTATTTTCCCATAGATAAATAAAATAAAAATCTCTGAATTTGATCGTAAATTAGGAACTATATCCAAAATGGTTTAAGATGAAAATGGGTTTAGCAAGAAGGGGATAACCACTTTAGGAAATGGGTTTGTGGGTTGTGGGTGGGTAATCACTAAGAAATGGGCTCTACATTGTTTCAATACTCGGACGACTTCTTCTACCATCCATTTTTCTTCACACGCTCTTATAAATGCTTTGCTTCTAGTAGATTTTGGTCAATCCACACAGCAAAAAGAATTTGAGTGGTTTTATCATGAACACCCAAGTTTCGTTTTTAGACACTTTTGATTTTTTCACACCTAATTTTCTCTCACGCATTTTTTTGGATAACTAAAATAATTTGTTGTTTATTTTGAACAAACGATATTATATACATTAAGATGGTTGAGGAGTAAGTTAAGCCTCATTATTGCTAAGACTTTTAAAAGGAATACCACTAGATTATAGTATTATGTGACATCCAAAATAATTTATTAAAATACACTTCTTTTCCTTTTTTATAAATTTAATTTTCTCCAAACACCCATTCTGCCATTTGACTTTCCACCACCAGCGCCACATCCTCGACTCGGCCTTCAACGACTCATCAGGAGCCTCAGGCATCTCATTAGCAACCACAAAAATTAATAGAAAAAAAAATACATAAAAAAAAATTCCAAAAATATGCAGATAACTAATTACCCATGTTTCTTATTTCTCACGTATTCAAGTTTCAAAACATCAACCTTCTTCTAAACACTTTATCTTTCTGTTCTTTCGTCTTGTAAGTAGCGGAGTCAGCATGAGATAATTAATTGCTCATAATTATCATACATCGTATGGTCAGAAATCATTGTAAATTTTTTTTTATTTAAAATTGAATATAAACAGTACCTGATGAAAACTGACCGCATGATGTACGATGAACAGATTTAAATTCATCAGAAATATATTTAATTAATTAATCACTAGCCTTGATGAACGCGCTCACGTGTGTGTAGAATGCATTTTTAAATGTATTTATATGCGTAAATTGACAAAAGGAAAATCAAATATTTGAAATAAATGAATACTCTTAGATTATGCTAGAAGAAACCCCTCACAAATCAATTAAAGCAGTTGAATTCATAAATCAATTAAAGCAGTTGATTTCCCTTTTTTTCTTTTTTTCTTTTTTTCCTTCTTCTTCTTCTTCCTCTTCTTCTTTTTTCTTCTTCTTCTTCCTTCGGATTGGGTTGGGGTTGTTTTTTTTTTTTTTTTTTTCTTCTTCTTACTCCTCCTCTTTCTTTCTGGGTTGCAGGAGGTTGGGTCTGTGGTGGGGGGACGAATTGGGTTTGGTTTGGGGTTTTTTTTTTTTTCTTTTCCTCTTCTTCTTCTTCTTCTTCTTCTTCCTCCTTCTTTCTGGGGTTGCAGGAAGATGGGGAAGAGAGAGAGGAGGGAGGGACAAAAGGGAGGTTTATTTTTTAATTTTTTTATGTACGTTTTTTTATTATTTTAATATTTAAATAGTATTAAATAATTTTTTTTGTTTTTAATAAAAAATGGGTCTCGGATCAAGCCACGTCATCATTTAACTGAGAAATACACGGTCAAGCTAACGGAAGGTATAACATTGACACAAATTCTAAAGATGAGGTAGGACATTGTCAATTTTAAAAGATAAGGTATGAAAGTGTCGTGACACCAATAATTGAGGTAGTTTTTTGTACTTTACCCTAAGATTTTTTATGTACTATTTCTTGGGTACTTTGACTATGTAGCAGTCATGGTTAAATACGATTCACCTGTACGACTTTCTTGCTAAGAAGATTATTCAACTTATGATTAAATTAAATCATCAACTATTATATTTGCCTTAAGCCAAAGTAGTAGGGTTACGATTATAATATGGACAGTTGGGTCTTGCGTTGCTCACCAAGAAATTGGTTTGTTGAAAACATGAAAGTGAAAGGCGAGAAGAGGCAAAACAAGATGTCGTCATGTAATTAGTTTGTAATACTGTCATTTTGGTATTTAGTTGCATGTAAATAATATAAGTTGGAAAAAATGAGAACCGTATATCCTTGGTAATAATATAAGTTGGAAAAAATGGTGTACCACTTGGTAATAACAGTATTACTTTATATTCTTCCAATCTGGCTCTGGTTAATGAGAAACGTATATCCTTGGTAATAATATAAGTTGGAAAAAATGGTGTACCACTTGGTTAGGACTCGAGGGCATCCCATCACTGAAATATCATGGGAGTACCTCATCTTCAATAAGTTGCAATTAACGTAGTCACATGGTTTTAGCATACAAACTTACTATAATAACTGTTCATTTTCTTTAAAACCGACTTTTTAGAAATTATTTTTGCAAAAAATAGTTAAATTATACATAATCCATGTATAAAACAAATAGATAATTTTATATCAAGTAATATTTACATAATGAATCGTTCATTTATTTAATGTTATGAATAGAACTAAAAGATCTTCTACTTGATTGAATATTCGCAAAATACAATCTTATGATGATTAATAAATGAATACTTTCAATTAGGCCTTAGTAAAACTACGTTAATCACATATAAATAAGGTAAATACAAGTATTGAGTATTAATTAGTATTAATTAATTCTGTCCAAGAACGAGCTTTAGAGAGTGGAAACTAATTAAGAAAAAGGTAAAAAGCTCTTTGTACGAAAATAAGTAGCTCGTCAACTGCTCGTCAACTGCGACTGCTTCCGATACGAGTACTGGAGAAAAAACGCGAAACATACGTTGTTTTGGGGCCCATTTGTCCTTTACTTTCTATTTTTTAGCACAGAGCTCGTCTCCTCTTCTCATCAATCATATCAAGCCTGCCCAAATGGACTCAGAAGCTTCTCGCGTGCGCTTGACTCACTCAGAGCTCACACACACACACACACACACACACACACACACACACATATATATATATATATAGGTATGTATGTAGAAAGGTCGTTAAGCATCAATCTGAATCCCATCTGTTTTAGACGGTTAAAACCGAAAACTGGAAACTAAATTTAAACTTGATTTCCAGAAATGAAGTTCGGGAAGGAATTTTCTGCACAAATTTAAACTAAATTCACACGGGGCTCTTATAAATGCTTTGCTTCTAGTAGATTTTGGTCAATGCACACAGCAAAAAGAATTTGAGTGGTTTTATGTACACCCAAGTTTCGTTTTTAGACAATTTTGATTTTTTCACACCTAATTTTCTCTTACGAATTTGAGTGCCTCTTATAAATGCTTTGCCTCTTATAAATGCTTTGCTTCTAGTAGATTTTGGTCAATGCACATGGCAAAAAGAATTTGAATGGTTTTATGTACATCCAAGTTTCGTCTTTAGACAATTTTGATTTTTTCACACCTAATTTTCTCTTACGAATTTGAGTGGCTCTTATAAATGCTTTGCTTCTAGTAGATTTTGGTCAATGCACACAGCAAAACAAACGATATTATCTACACTAAGATAGTGGGATAGTAGGTTAAGCCTCACTATTGCTAGCAATAATGTGGTTCAAATTCGCCTTTGGTGAAAATCGAACCTAAGACCTCTCACTTACAAATGAAGAGGAATACCACTAGACCAAAGTACAAAGTAGCACCAAAAATAATTTGTTAAACTTCCCAGAATACACTTCTTTTACTTTTTATAAATTTATTTTTCTCTAGACACCCATTCTGCCATTTGACTTTCCACCACCAACATCACATCCTCGACTCCGCCTTCAACGACGGAGCCTCAGGAATCTCATTAGCAGCCACCAAAATTAATAGAAAAAAAAATTACATAAATAAAAATTCCAAAGTTAGGCAGATAACTTCATCATCAGAGCATAAATTTTACAAATATTTGGTAGACAAACTTGTTGATGAATTTGATCTCCTTTCCTCTAAGACTATCTCCTCGCCCGTGCGCTGAGTCGGTTCAAGCATGAATTATTTGACCCCATTCGAAGGAACTGGCTCATTGTCCAGAGGATACGCACCTAAATTATAACTCTTTAATAATGCAAAATTATATTAACTTATTACTTGGTTGTGGTCCTTTGTGTTGTGTGGGATTTCTCACATGTTCAAGTTTCAAAATATCAACCTTTTTCTAAACACTGTATCTTTCTGTTCTTTTGTTTCGTAGGCTGAATTGTGTATGGTATTAAGTGACGGAGTCAGCACAAGGTAATAGATTATTCATAATTCTAACAACTTAAAAAATTTATGCATTTTTGGTTTATTGTATTTGATCGTATAAACGGTTAGGACTACAACCTCTTCTTCTTGTTTGTTCTTCTATTTCTTTACCGTCCATGTTTTTTCTCTTTTATTGTGTGCGGCTCTATTGTGCGCACCAAATACCCAACGAAATACTTTGACAAACCTCTACGTAACATAGTAGTTGGTGACATATATTGACATGAGCGGAGTTAGTCTTTTCTGTCGTTCCATAAGTGATATTCTTAAAATGTGATCAGAACAGTTTTGACAAAAGAAAATGTTTTCATACGATGCCATGCAGCCAATCCGGTTTGAGTAGTCAATTGATTATCGTGGCAGGCAGGTCCATGCTACTATTTTTTTCAGGTGCTATGTGAAAAATGAAAGAGTGAGGAACCTCACCGGATCCTTTTTATGAGGATTTCAAGAATCTTTAAATTACATCTGTTTATCGTATATCGTGCGGTAAAAAAATATTGTAATTTTTTTAGTTAAAATTGAATATAAACAGTATCTGACGAAAACTTGTCGTAGGATGTATAATGAACGGATTGAAATGCATCATTTTTTATGTACTTTTTCTTGGGTACTTTCACTTTGCAACAGTCGTGGTTGAATACGATTCACCGTACGACTTTCTTGCTAAGAAGATTATCAACTTGTGATTAAATTAAAAAGAATTTTAACGAAAAACTTCCGGTATTGTTTACTTTAACAAAAAAAATTATATTTTTACACTAAAAAGTCAATCATGGTACTATTTAATTTACCCTTTGTTTTGTTATTATCGTTAAAACTTAAAGTTTTGAAGTCATTTTAATTAGTTTTCCTTAAATTAAATCATCACTATTATATTTGCCTTGAGCAGTAGGGTTACGATTATAATATGGACAATTGGGTCTGGCGTTGCTCACCAAGAAATTGGTCAGTTGAAAACTTGAAAGCGAATGAAGAAAAGAGGCAAAACAAGATGTCGTCATGTAATTAGTTTGTAATATTGTCATTTTGACATTTAGTTGCATGTAATTTCTTTCAATCTGGCTAATGAGAACCATATATCCTTAGTAATAATGTAAGTTGCAAAAAATGGTGTACCACTTGGTCAGCACTCGAGGACATACCTCATGGGAGTACCTCATCTTCAATAAGTTGTTACTGATGTGGTTTTAGCGTACAAACTTACTATAATAACTGTTCATTTTCTTAAAAACCGACTATTTAGAATTTATTTTTGCAAAAAATAATTAAAGTATACATAATTCGTGTATCAAATAAATAGATAGTTTTGATACCAAGTAATAATTGTATGATGAGTCGTCACTTTATTTAATGTTATGAATAGAATCAAAAGATCTTCTACTTGATAGAATCTTTGCAAAATACAATCTTATGATGATTAATAAATGAATACTTTCAATTAGGCCATAGTAAAACTACGTTAATCACATATAAATAAGGTAATACAAGTATTGAGTATTAATTAGTATTAATTAATTCTGGCCAAAAACGAGCTTTAGAGGGTGGAAACTACTTAGAAATTATAGAAAAAGAAAAAGGTCAAAAGCTCTTTGTACGAAAACAGAAAATTCCGACACTCATGGAAAAGTTAGTCGTCAACTGCGACTGCTTCCCCTACGAGTACTGGAGAAATGCGACATATACGTTGTTTTGGGCCCCATTTGTCCTTTACTTTCTATTTTTTTAGCACAGAGCTCACTCTCCTCTTCTCATCAATCATGTCATGCCTGCCCAGATGGACTCAGAAGTCTCCCACGTGCGTTTGACTCACTCAGATTTTGAAAGCTACTTTCCATATATATATATATATATTTTATTATTATTATTATTATTATTATTTATTTATGTGTGTGTGTGTGGGTGTATGTATATATGCATGTAGAAAGATAGTTAAGCATCAATCTGAATCCTATCCGTTTTAGACGGCACTGGAAACTAAATTTAAACTTGATTTCCAGAAATGAAGTTCGGGAAGGAATTTTCTGCACAAATGGTGCCGGAATGGAAAGACGCATACATGGACTACGACTATCTAAAATCCCTCTTAAAAGAAATTCAAGTCTGCAAGCAAAGAAACAACCCCGACCCACCGGCCGCCGCCACGCCCCGCAGCTACGGCCTAAAGCGGAGGCTCACGTTGTACAGAGCCTTCAGCGGTCTGACAAAAAGTAGGCACACCCACCAGCCCGCCAGCCCGTCTTCCGCCTCCGACATTGAGAGCCAGGCCATTCTTGTCAACTCCGTCAACGAAAACGGCTCTGAGAGCTACCAGACGATGTTTCTGATGGCGGCGGAGGAAGGCGGAGTTCAGGAGCTGGAGTACTTCAAGAGGCTTGACGACGAGTTCAATAAAGTGGACAAGTTTTATAGGTCGAAGGTTGACGAGGTGATGAAGGAAGCTGCGGTTCTTAACAAGCAAATGGACGCTTTGATTGCGTTTCGGATCAAAGTGGAGAACCCTCAGAGAATGTTTGATTGGTCAGGGGAGATGACTCGCCTTGCTTCCGATGTTGCCACGTCTACAGCTGCATTGGCTGCCGCCACCCCACGCAGTGCCAGAGCAAGCAGTAAGTACACTCATAAGCACTTCTGCTAGAAGGGCTTAAAAACATGTTAGAAATTTTATCGAAAATTGGAAGCGGTAATTGCTAATATTGTGTTTACGTCTAAAATTGCGTCGTTTTAACATTGTGATTTGCGAGCAGGGCGGGTACTGGCTATGGATGCGATTGAAGAGAGCGGATCAAACAGTTCGGGTGACGAAGAAAAAGAAGACAAAAAGGGTGGAGACGTTGAGATGAAAGTGAAGAAGTCGGAGAGCGGGAGAGGCACTAGGCCTGCGCCACTAGATATACTGGACCAAGTGACAATGAATCACATGGCTGAGACGCCGCGTTCCACCATCAAAGGCTTCCTCAACGTGGCTCCACACACGGAGCTCAAGTTCAGCAGGGCTAATCTCAGCAAAGTTGAACAACAGCTCAGGGGCGCTTTCATTGAATTTTACCAGAAGCTTCGGCTTCTGAAGAGCTACGGGTAAAAGATATAACGACTTTGGGGCACCTAATTTGGTTGGTTTTCCTTCTGTTTTCTTGACTGTGAAGCTAACTTTGTTATCCGCGAATGAAACAGATTTTTGAATACGTTGGCTTTCTCAAAGATCATGAAGAAATACGATAAGGTGGCTTCGAGAGATGCATCAAAATCTTACATGAACATGGTGGATAACTCATACCTTGGTAGCTCCGACGAGGTGAGGATTCTTCATGCGTGATGCTAAAGAGAGGAAAGATTACGAGTTTCTGTTCATAGTTTTAATTTCTTCATGTCATTTGCCACTACCGCAGATTACAAAGCTTATGGAAAGGGTTGAAACTACGTTCATCAAGCATTTCTCGAACTCCAATCGCCGAAAAGGAATGGCGGTCTTGAGGCCAAAACCGAGGGTAGAAAGACATCGGATAACATTCGCTATGGGTAAGGTCTCTAGCTTAATCAGTATAGTAAACTTTCTTTCACTGAACAAGGACAATTTCGGCATCAATTTGTTTCGTCTGAATATGTTTACTCAAAAACCTTCAGGTTGCTTTGCTGGCTGCACAGCTACCCTCATATTAGCCCTTGTTTTGATCATTCGTGCTCGAAATATTATGGATAATCCGGAGAGAAGTAAATACATGGAAAACATGTTTCCTCTATACAGGTGACTAACCCTATGCTTTTCTATTCATTCTAAGTTTCCGAAAAAAGGGATAATACTGAATTTTTCGTGACATGTTATTCTTCGTTGCAGCTTGTTCGGATTCATAGTTCTCCACATGCTTATGTATGCCGGAAATATATACTTTTGGCGGCGGTTCAGAGTCAATTACTCTTTCATATTCGGTTTCAAGCAAGGAACCGAGTTGGGATACAGAGAGGTCCTCCTTCTGAGTTCTGGTCTGGCAATGCTAGCACTAGCCTCTGTGCTCGCAAATCTTGACATGGAGATGGACCCGAAAACCAAAGATTACAAAGCGCTAACTGAGCTTCTCCCACTCTTCTTGCTCCTGGTAAGATCATATTATTAGTTGAACTATTTAATTTCAGCTGCATTGGCTCATCAAACATCTAGAGATTATACGCTGAAACTAAATTCTTCTTATGCAGCTTGTGATTGTGATATTATTATGCCCCTTCAACATCATATATCGCTCGAGTCGCTACTTCTTCCTGGTTTGTGTGTTCCACTGCATCTGTGCTCCTCTCTATAAGGTAAAATTCCACAGCAGACACCTTGATTATTCGAGTTAAAAACTATAAAATGTAACTCGGTTGGACATTCTAATAGAAGTTTCGATTCCCTTACAGGTCACACTCCCGGATTTCTTCTTGGCAGATCAGTTAACTAGCCAGGTGCAAGCCTTTAGAAGTCTGCCATTCTACATTTGCTATTATGGCGGGGGAGACTACAAAGTCAGAAAAACAACTTGCAGATCAGATGACGTCTTCAAAATTGTTACTTTCATCGTGGCGTGCGTTCCATATTGGTCCCGCCTCCTTCAGTGCATCCGCCGTTTGGTTGAAGAGAAAGATCCAATGCAAGGTTACAATGGACTGAAATATTTCTTCACCATCGTAGCTGTCAGCATGAGAATAGCCTACACTCATAACAACGACGTGAACTGGAAAATTCTTGCTGGGATTTTCTCAATTGTTGCAGCTATCTATGGAACATACTGGGATCTTGTCGTGGACTGGGGACTTCTGCAACGCCGCTCCAAGAATCGATGGTTGAGAGACAAACTCTTGGTCCCTTACAAAAGCGTGTACTTCGTAGCCATGGTGAGTGCTCTTGATTAGTGGTTCAGATTCACAGTATGACAGTATAAGTTTTACTGGCGATTTATACAATGATTAAAACATTGCAGGTGTTGAATGTGCTGCTGAGATTTGCCTGGCTGCAGACAGTTTTGAATTTCAATGTCTCCTTCATGCATACACAGACAATGATCTCGGTTGTGGCGAGCTTGGAGATAATTCGTCGAGGGATATGGAGCTTTTTCCGGTTGGAGAACGAGCATCTCAACAATGTCGGAAAGTACAGAGCATTCAAGTCAGTGCCACTGCCCTTCAACTATGATGAAGACGAAGGCAAAGATGAGTAGGCAAAGCAAATCGCAAACATCTCAAATTGTCTACAGGCTGCTGAAACTTTTCTTCTTTTTCCTCCCCCTTTCCATTCATTTATTGCTGCAGCTGAATGCAGAGTTGCATCTGTAGTTCTTTATTTTTTCTTTTATTTTTTGGGAAATTTGTAAACGGAATTTGTTACATTTTACGTAATGCAATCGCCTTGAACAAATTATACTCCTACGACTAATAAGCACTCGTGAATACGAACCTTTCGGTATATACAGTTTCTTATAAACCAGAACCAGAGAATTTTGTTCAGGAATCAGGATCAACAACGAACAAGGCGATTCCATATGTACAATTACGAAATGAGCATTTATATGCTAATTGTGAATTGTCTACAATTAAACACAGATCGCACATTTTTTCTTGGTTTGCCGCTTCGTTATACTCGGGTGCATGAATGGAGCGAGACTTTCATGTTTAGTCATCCTTGTCGGCGTCCTCATCGTAGTAACTGAAAGGAAGAGGGACTGACTTGAAAGCGCGGTACTGGCCTACATTGTTCAAGTGCTCGTTCTCTAACCTGGTTAAATTGTACACGTTAATCTCTCAAGCAAAAGTTACTTAAAGGATGCAACAACTGAAGACAAAAAACAGTAAAAAGTCTCAATGTTGAATTTCATGAGAAAAATATACCTGAAGAAGCTCCAAATGCCACGACGAATGACCTCTAGGAAGGCGATGACAGTTGTTATTGTCATTTTATTAACGGTACGCAATTTAAATTCCAACACCAACTGCATCCAAGCAAGTCTCAATACCACATTCAAGACCTGCAATGGATTTCCATAAACATATTGTGAATTAATAGTAGAAATTGCAACATAGAACCCCATAACTCTCGAATTCAGTCACTTTAACCTTACCATGGCTGCAAAGTATACGATCTTGTGTGGAACTACAAGTCTATCTCTCAAATACTTGTTCTTTGATGTCTTTCGCAGAAGGCCCCAGTCCATTACAATGTCCCAATACGTATTCATTGTCGTTGCGACAGCTGAGCTAATCAAAGCTAACACCATCCAGGATGTCTTTCCCTTTTTCATTTCATAAACAGTTCGTATAATAACTGCAACGATTGTTGATAAGTACTTTAAACCATTGCAAATGTACTTCACATCCTTCTCATCACAGAATCGACGAATGCACTGCAAGACAAGATACGCTATCTTTAAGTGCATCTTTCCACACAGAGGACTAGATCTTCCAGAGATTATACGAAATTATAAGCTAGAATACAAGTGATACTATCCATCTCCATATTCATTTTCATTGTGAATAAGAGTGGCACACGCCTTTGAAAACACTAGAAAGAGAAAAATGTAATGAGACCTGTAGGAAGCGCATCCAAAATGGTACGACAGCAATAATGAAATATAACGTATTGTAGAGACCGTGGCTACGGCACTTGCTTTGCCTCCTTGAAGATTCTCCCAAACCGTAGTAGCAAACGTATAACACAAAACTCCTCAGCGCTTGCACCTGAGATCAGACAAAAGCAAAGAGCCTACTCAAAACAGAGTTGGGAGTATTTACTACTTAATACCAATAAAGTTATAAGGGGGCTTTTATACCTGGCTTGTAAGCTGATCTGCCAAGAAAAAGTCTGGAAATGTCTCCTGAAAATTTGAAAAACAATCAAGAAATCACGCTATTTAGCTATATCGTCTACTTAAATATCCAAATTGTTATCCCATGCATTACCGGGTAAAGAGGGGCGCATGTGCAGCGGAACAAGGATCCAATGAAGAAGAAACGACTTGAATGGTATATAATTTTGAAAGGGCAGAAGGTGATGGCAATTACCAACTGCACAGAGAAAGGTAACACACATCATTTGCACAAAGTGAGAGGCACCAGGCTATAGTTCATGGAAAAGGTCATGCAGCAGAAATCAATTGTGCTAATCAAGTTCAAGGGACGCCACAATAGATACTCTAGCACTTCATAAATCTTACAGCAAGTAAACCCAAGGGAACCAATTCTGTCACTGTCTTGTATTTTTCAGCACTCAAGTCCAAGTGTAAGTTTGCCAGGAAACCACCCAATGAAAGTACTGCAAGACCAGTGGCAAGGAGAAAAACTTCGCGGTAGCCCAGCTCCGTTCCTTTCTTGAAACCAAATATAAAGGCATAGTTGACCCGATAACGCCTCCAGAAATATATATCTGCAGCATACATGAGCATATGTAGAGTGATGTATCCAAATAAACTGCAAGAAAACCCACTTGCATATTAGAGAAAAGACAGGTCAAATGAATAAGATAATATTGAATTTTGAATGTCTATTTTTGTATATGTGTGTAACTTACAAGGAAAGCTCATATAAATGAGCGGAAGAAAGGAAAGCAAAACATAAAGAAAGAAAAAGCAAAGCATGAAACATGGAAGCATAAAACATGGAAGGAAACATGGAAAAGTAAAAAGCAAAGTATGAAACATGGAAGCATAAAACATGGAAGGAAACATGGAAAAGTAAAGTTTCTTCCAATACTCCCCCTCAAGCTGGATCAAAGGGATTAATTGATCCAAGCTTGAACAAAAGACGTTGAAAATCAGCAGAGGGTAATCCTTTTGTGAAAATATCCGCAAGTTGATCATGACTGCGCGTGTAGTGAGTGTCGATCACCTTGGACTGAACTTGATTTCTGACGTAGTGACAATCAACTTCAATATGTTTAGTTCGCTCATGGAATACAGGATTCGATGCAATGTGCATCGCGGCCTGATTATCACAGTGTAGGGACATGGGTTGTTGATGAGGAAAACCTAAAGTCAACAGAAGGCTTTTGAGCCAAATAAGTTCACAAGCAGTGGACGCCATAGCACGATACTCTGCCTCTGCACTAGAGCGTGCAACAACACTTTGTTTCTTGCTTTTCCAGGTAACTAGGTTGCCTCCCACAAACGTACAAAACCCAGTGGTAGACTTGCGATCGAGAGAATTGCCTGCCTAGTCAGCATCGGTATAGCCTGAGATCTGAGTGTGACTATTGTTGCGCATAAGAATTCCTCTACCAATGGAACCCTTAAGATAATGTAGCACACGATGAACAATCTTCAAATGATCCATGCTTGGAGAGTGCATAAACTGGCTAACAATGCTGACAGCATATGATATATCAGGACGTGTGATAGTCAGATAAATGAGTTTGCCAACCATTCTTTGATAGTAACTTAAATTGGGAACTGGATCACCGTGAGTTTTTAGCTTCAAGTTGCTATCCAAGGGGGTACGAGCAGGCTTGCAATCTGTCATTTTTGCTTCGTGAAGAAGATCCATGACATACTTGCGTTGGTTGAGGAAGAAACCCTTGTGAGAGTGTGCCATCTCGATGCCCAGAAAGTATTTGAGAGTGCCAAGATCCTTGATAGCAAACTTGTTGTTGAGATACTGTTTAACAGCATTAATCTCTGACATATTATCACCTGTCACAATTAGATCATCAACATAAATGAGCACAACTAGTTTACCCACTAAGCTGGAACGAACAAATAGGGAAGAATCCGCAATACTTCGACAAAAACCAACCCTTTCCAGAACATGACTGAGCTTGGCATACCATGCACGTGGACTTTGCTTGAGACCATAAATGGATTTATGGAGTTTGCACACCATTTCTGGATTGTTTGATTGAGGATGACCTGGGGGTAGCTTCATGTAAACCTCTTCTTCAAGTTCACCATGCAGGAAAGCATTTTTAACATCCATTTGAAAGAGAGGCCATGCATTGTTAATTGCAACCGACAACAATACTCTAACAGTGTTCATTTTTGCCACCGGAGCAAATGTCTCTTTATAATCGACGCCATAGGTTTGTGTAAAACCTCGAGCAACCAAGCGAGCCTTATTCCTTTCGATTGTGCCATCTGAATGAAACTTAGTTTTGTACACCCAACGACTCCCCACTGCCTTATTTCCTTTTGGAAGTTTCACTATAGTCCATGTGTTATTTTCATGGAGGGCTTGAAGCTCCTCTGCCATAGCATTTCTCCACTCACTATAAAGATTGGCTTCTTGAAAACTTTGAGGTTCTCGAGCTTCATTAATGGCACTTAGGAATGTAGCAAAAGAAGATGAAACTTTGCTATAATCAATAACATCAGTCACGGGATACCTGGCAGTGTAGGTCACATAATCATGCAACTTGGATGGAAGTTTCCTCTCTCGTGCAGGATTGCGACGAACTGTAGGAGATTGAACTACAGGTATTTGAACAACATCATGGTTGGAAGGATCACTGGAGGGTGCAGTGTGAATCTCTGATGAGGAAGGGTTTTCATCTTCAAGATGTTCCACCGAGTGAAGGTTAACATCATCCGGCACATGATCACTAGGAGTGCATGTTGCATCTTCTCCGTTTGGATATGGAAAAGGAAATAAGTCCATCAAATGCTCCCCCTGTCTAGAGTAATCCAGTGATTGTGAGAAGTAAGGAACATGTTCTTCAAATTTAACATCCCTTGAAACAACCATTTTTCTAGTTGTTGAATTATAGCACTTGTAACCTTTTTGGGTAGATGAATAACCTAGAAAGACACATTTGGCAGCCCTTGGGTCTAGCTTGTCACGATTTTGAGTTTGAATGTGAACAAAGCATGTACACCCAAAGACTCTCAAATGGGAAAAGTTGATCTTTCTATTTTTCAAGACCTCATAAGGTGATTTAAAATTCAACACTTTACTAGGCAATCTATTGATGAGATATGCTGCAGTAAGGACTCCTTGAGACCAAAACTTCTTAGGCACATTCATGTGAAACATAAGAGCTCTAGTCTTCTCAAGTAGATCTCTATTCTTCCTCTCGGCCACCCTATTTTGTTGAGGTGTTCCAACACAGCTTGTTTGGTGTAATATACCATGCGTGCTCAAGTAGTGTGACATGTTATGAGACATATATTCTGTGCCGTTATCTGATCGTAAAATATGAATTTTTGAAGCAAATTGGGTGGCCACAAGTCTATGAAAATCTTGAAAAACTTCCATCACTTCACTTTTAAATTTCAAAAGATACAACCAAGTAATCCTTGTGAAATCATCCACAAAAGTCACAAAATATTTGTATCCATCAAAAGACTCTATAGTTGGTCCCCAAACATCGGAATGCACAATTTCAAAAGGGTTACTAGCCCTAGACAAAGAGGAAGTAAATGGTAATCTAGTAAACTTAGAAAAATGACAAACATCACAAGGACTTGTAACTTTGCACATATTTGGGAACAAGGTGGATAGAACTTTTTCAGAAGGATGTGCTAGACGTTGGTGCCAAAGTTGTTGTTCTTGAGCTAAGCTTGAAGTGACTTGAAAAACCTTGGGAACTTGAATATGCTTGGAAAGATAGTAGAGACCATTTAAGAAAAATCCTTCACCAATCGTCTTCTTGGTGACTACATCCTGAAAGATCACATTTTTGGGAGAGAAAATGGCAAGACAATTTAATGAGTTTGTGATCTTGCTAACAGATAAAAGTTGAAAAGGGAATGAGGGAACATAAAGAGCCTCAGACTCGACATCACTTGAGATCAAATGTATTTTTCCTTTTCCCACAACCATAGCATTTTTTCCATTGGCAACTGACACTTGGGATGGAATAGAAAATTTTTCAAATTTATGCAAGTTTGTAGACTTGTTAGTCATATGATCAGTGGCTCCAGAATCTATAATCCAATAATCATGCACATTACCAATGCTGAGAGCAGTTGAGAAGGAGTGTAAGATACCTGGGATGTCCCTTTGTACCACGCCTTCATTTCCAGCCAGGAAGCCAGCAAACTGTCCTAGTAGTGTAGTTTGATTGTTGTCACACTGATTTAGTGGTCCTTCACTATCTCCAAGACCTTGTTTCTTGTGAAGAAACATAGCAAACTCGTTGATCAGTGCAGCTGGATTAGTGGTGAACTTCAGTGCTCCATCAGAAGAAGTTGTGGCAACATGATTTGCCTTGTAAGAAGGGTTGTACGAGCCTTTCGAGACACCTTTGTTATCCCTAGGCAACTTTGGTTTTAACTCTGGATGAAGAATCCAGCATCGGTCTCTTGAGTGCCCACCAGCATCACAATGGCTACATTTTAAGCCAGTTTTCTTTCCTTTGTAGCCTCTCTCCTCACCAAGTTTTTGGTTAGAGAAGTAAGCCCTAGCTTCTGGTATATTTGCCTTCATGTCCAAGGTCATGACTTTCCTTTGAACCTCTTCTCTTTGAATTGTGGCACACACACTTGAAAAAGAAGGCAGGTCGGGATTCATGAGGATATGGCTTCGAAGATCTTCGAATTCAGGGCTCAGGCTTGCTAGGAGTTGGAATATTTTGTCTTCCTCGGCTCTTTTAGTTAGCACAGCAGCGTCGATGGTGTGTGGTCGATACACATTCAGCTCGTTCCACATAGTGGTCAGCTTTCCAAGATGTTGCACAAATGGCTTCCCTTCCTGTTGCAAACCAGCAATGTCCTTCTTTAACTGAAACACTCTAGCCGCATTGTTCTGATTTCCATACATTTCCTTGAGATTTTTCCAAAGAGTCATGGAGGATTCAGCATAGCTAAAAATTTCTGCAATCTTACGATCCATGGAATTGAGTAGCCACGACATGACCAACTGGTCTTTGCATAGCCAAGCATCATACTCCGGTGAGGTAGTCTCAGGCATTGGAATAGCACCATTAACATAACCAAGCTTTGATCGTCCTCCCAGAGCAAGAGAAACTGCTCTCTCCCATGGAAGATAGTTAAACTCATTTAGCAAGACAGAACTAAGACGTTGATTTGGGTTGATATCAATATCTAAGTGTGGTGATGGTGGAGTAGCATGAAAGCCGTCTCCTTCCAAATTTACTAAGCTTTCTTCAGCCATGATTGAAGGACAAGAAGCTCACAAATCTCTCAAGAGAACACCACAGAGACAGGCCGGTTAGGGTCACTGCTCTGATACCATATTGAATTTTGAATGTCTATTTTTGTATATGTGTGTAACTTACAAGGAAAGCTCATATAAATGAGCGGAAGAAAGGAAAGCAAAGCATGAAACATGGAAGCATAAAACATGGAAGGAAACATGGAAAAGTAAAAAGCAAAGCATGAAACATGGAAGCATAAAACATGGAAGGAAACATGGAAAAGTAAAGTTTCTTCCAATAGATAACTTTTCGTAGTTGAATACCAGAAGGTTAGCGGTCACCTGTAAAGTGGGAAAATGTTTTCCACGTACTCTGCACCCTCCTCCTTATCCAGTAGTTTTCGAGCTTCAATTCTTAAAACAATAGCTACCAGTAGTGCAATTGAGCAGCCAGAAAAGAAACCTGAAAGTTAAAATGAAATAGGAATTAAATTATTTTCTTTAACAGAGAACTAGGAATTAACAATTGGAGACTCCATGACACTGCTACATGTTGCAACGGTCATATTTCTAGAAGAAGGTGGAGCAAAAAAGGTCAATTAGCACTTTTACTACTCTTACCGGAGAAGAATGTTACACTGTGCCTTTCTCTTTTAGCTTTTGGCCTCAGTGACTTCATACCTTCCCTGCGATTTGAGTATGAAAATTTTTGTATGAAGGTAGTCTCCACTCTCTCCAACAGGTTAGTGACCTATAAAGAAATAAAAATGAACCGATAACTTACAAATATACACCTCTTCAACATGTTTACAGGAAGAAATGATTAGAACTTGAAGATCAACAAAGCAATAGAATTCTGAATGCTGAAATGATTAACAATAGAAAAACAAGAAATACATCTGACAAACCTCATCAGAACTGCCAACATTAGAGTTGTCTACTATTAGCATGTATGATCTGGCCGCTCTCCTTGATGCAATCTGTGTTATTAGAATGGATTTTTCATCACAACACTTTGCTTAAATTCAAATTGAGAATATGGAACTCAAAATTTTGACACATTTTGGTTTGAAATGTATGTCTTACCTTCTCATATTTTTTCATAATCTTCGAAAATGCTGAGAGGTTCATAAAACTGGTTCATCCATTTGCAAAAGTATAAGTACATAATACTGAGTGACAACCCAAAATGCAAGACCATGCATCCAAAGTGGAAGGTATGCTGACGCAATTACTATTTATCACCTGTAGTGCTTTAGCAGTTGAAGCTGGTGGTAAAATTGAATGAACGCAGCTCTTAAACGTTCTTCCACTCTCTTCAGCTCCTCTTTATCAAAGCTCAACTCTTCTTCCCTAGTGTCCTTGAAAACACCTTTTATGGTCGATATTGGAGATTCAAGCGTATTGGTAATCCTCACATGCTCAAGAACCTCCATAGGATCTTCTTTTTGGGTATAGGTTTTCAATAACTCTCTTCCGTCACTACTAGAATTCTTGACATGGTTCGGATTGACTTCTGAACCACCAGTGCTTGGTTCTCGTCGATGCTCCTCATTTACTTGCAATCCAGATGCCAAACCAATAGGCTCATTTTCTACACATTTGGCAGGAAACTTGAATTTGTAAGAATTAATTAAAAGATTATTGTAATCGTCAACCAAAGCTTCATAATTAACCACTCTCAATTAAGTGTATCATCTATTAATATGCTTGCACTGCATGTATTACACACACACACACACACACACACACACACACACACACACACACACACACATATGCGCACATATAACACAAATTGATCATATATCTCCACTTACCTAAGTTGTCATCTGCACTTGACTTATTACTTGTCAGGTGTACTGCAGAATTGTTATGTCTCTTTGAACGAGAGCCGTATTGATCAAGCTTCTTGACTTTTAATCTCAGTGCAACCAAAGCCTCCATTTGCTTATCCAGATTATTTGCTTCTTTCTTCACCTCCTCCACTTTATCATTATAAAAGGTATTGACTTTGTTGAGCTCTTGATCGAGTTTTCGGAAGAATGTCGCCTCAATATCTCCTCCTTCTTCGGATTGCCTCAGAAACTTGGTCTTGTAAACCTCTCTGCAACCGTCTCCCTGCAATGTGTTGACATCGATTACTTGGTCCTCGATATCTCCGTTGCTCCGGAGACTGCCAGATTGTAGCTCAATCCCACTGATGGTTCTGTGCGGGGGAGAACGTCCCCGCTCAAAGTCTTTGGAGGGTGTTACGGAGTACTTGTTTCGCTTGTATTCTCTGAGCTCCCTTAGTATCCTCTTGAGACCATTGTAATCCATGTAGGCTTCCGCCCACTCAGGCACCATTTGTTTCTTGAAATCTTTGCCGAATTTCATCTTGATGTTGGGTTGCAAGCAATTGCTTATGGTTACATAAAACTGTTGAAAGTTCTGAACTCCAATTCCCTGCAAATAATAGGTGGTTTCTTAGAGAAAAACAATATCCAAAACCAAACCCAACAAAAGTTATGAGAAGCTTGAGCAATCAACTATGCATTAATCTGTAGATTACCCTGTTTTACTAAACCAAATGGAAATTAACGAAGAACAAAAGATGGGGGGGTTTTTTTTTTTTTTTCTCAGAGACCCATCTCCTCGAAACTGCCATTTGAGCTCCTCTTTCTTCGTCTTGAAGTAGTAAGAAACAAAAGAGTCGCTCAATCCAATTAGCTATGCCGCTTCGATATATGTGCATACAACAAAAGTCACCGACTAAAATACACAAACACGTAGTGGGCATTACATGCAGTCCCGTGACATTACCTTACGTGCTTCAATTTTCCAAAATTCAACCTCACACAGCGAATGGAAGTCGTATTTATTAGCTGGGTCTGGATTTTGCTGGGTTGGAGTGCAACGCAAGCAAATGACACTTCAGAATGCGGATAAAAAAAACACCACTTTTTACACGCGTCGCCATTGGAGCCTGAAACTTCTGCTGAGAATCCAGGCCACCGAGTTTGATGGTGGTGACGTTCCCTCCGCCGACTCTTGAGCAGGGTCATTTCCAACCGCCATTTGCTTCGACTGTAATTGAACAGAGGCACTGGTGGCTGATGGGCCTCTCTATGATATTATGGAAGATGGGTTGGACTAGCCTGGCCCAGATTCATATCAGCCCAAGGTTGCGGATCGTAACATTCAAATATTCAGTACCCAGATAGATACCTAGACCATCTTCAATCGAAATAGATAGACATAGCCTCTTCCGGATAGACCTAGGCCGTCTTTCACAAAGTTTGTAATTTTGTTCTTTTGGTGGTTTGAAAGATTCGTTTCCCCTTGCAGGCAAAGCTTGAGAAGAGCTAACTCACAATGAAAGTGTTGCTCAGTTAGGGGGACTTTTCATACGACAAAGAACTGTAGTATGAAATCATCTTATGCTTTGATTAATTTATTATGAGTTGGTTTGAGATTGTTGTGCTTTAAAAAAAAAAACTGTTTATTAAAAAATCTGAAATATTAAATGTGTTTGGTAAAAAAAAAAAAAAAAAAAAAAACTCTGTCAATGAAATTAAAAAAGTTCAAATGGCAAGTATACCCACACATGTTTTACAAAATTACAATCTTTACCCTTACATTATTGTCTTTGATAATTATTATATCACATCAAATATCATACTATTTTTTGTCATTTAACATATTCAAAGTAATTTATATAAAAATTTGTCAAACACTCGTACATTGCTTTTTTTTATTAGAGGTTTTTTAGTCAAAATGGTCCGTGAGATTTGCATAACACATCACTTTGGTCCCTGAGATTGAAAATCAATAGAAATGGTCTTTGAGATTGTCCCCCATTCATTATTTGGTCCTTTCATTAAAAACTCTGTTAAGTGTCTTGGAGTTCTTGGCCAAAGGTTTGGGTAATTTTCAAAGCTTCGTAGCTCAATCATTTCTTAATCAAATTCGACCCATAATATATCAAAATGAAGATAGGAAAGTGTAAAACAAGATTATACCTATTTGGAAGCCCAATGGTTACTAGAGATGGCCGGAAAATATCCTGAAAGGTAACTGGTTTGTGGAAAAAATGAAAAACTCGTTGGAAACTAAGTAAATTTTAAACATTCATAACTTCTTCAATACTCAACGAAATCAAGTGATTCAAAAACGAAAATCATAGTTCTCGATAAGACGAAGAGAATGGTACCTTTCTTGATGGCTGAATCAAAGTGGTTTGCCCGGAAGGCGGCTTGAAAGTGGATATCTTGGTCTCAAGTTAGCCACTTTCGAGCTGTTTTCCGGCCAAACCATGACGAATTATCTATCAAGAAAGGTCACTCTATTCATCTCGTTGAGAAGTATGATTTTTATTTTTGAATCACTCAATTTTGTTGAGTATTGAAGAAGTTGTGAACGTTTAAATTTTACCCAGTTTCTGGCGAGTTTTCCATTTTTCCCGTGGACCAGTCACCTTTCAGGCTATTTTTCGGCTATCTCCGGCAACCATTGGGCTTCCAAATAGGTATAATCTTGTTCTATACTTTCCTATCTTCATTTTGATATATTATGGGTCGAATTTGGTTAAGAAACAATTGAGTTATGAAGCTTTGAAAATTGCCCAAACCTTCGGCCACGAGTTCCATGAGACTTAACAGAGTTTTTAATGGAATGACCAAAATAATAGATGGTGGACAATCTCAGGGACCATTTTTATTGACTTTCAATTTCAGGGACCAAAGTGATGTGTTATGCAAATCTCAGGGGTCATTTTGGCTAAAAAGCCTTTATTAGAAGCACTTTTACAAAAATAAAGTTAACCAAACACTCAAAACTTTATTTTACTGCGGTTTATTCTCACAGCATAGCAGAAACAATTTAAAAAAAAAAAACACAGCAATACCAAACTAGTCATATGTAAAGTTGGAACATTATGTAAGGGTGGAGGCACTATAAGACCAGTATAGGCCAAGGCCTACCTTCACTCTTTCAGCCTTGTTAAATATTTATATTAAATTAATTTTTTTAAACTTAGTATTATACTCCTTTTAGATGACACAAAACTCTTAAATACTATTCACCAATAATTCAAAGAGAAATTTTATTTGAACCCATGTAACTTCTTTCTATACCCAACTTAAATTTAAATTGCAAATTGTCTATTTTACCCTATTGCATAATTACTACTAAGTACAAAATGAGATTAATAATAAAACTCAAATTTATCAATAAACCCATTATACACTACCATCACTTCTTGTTTATCCTACGTTTATTCTGACTAAAACTCTAATAGGTCTTATAGAGAAAAACAAGTTTTTTTATTGATGGATGGTGATTTTGAAGTTTTGAATCCTCCAACTAAGGTATGACTCAATTTATGAATATTTTGTTCGTTTGAATTCAATTTTTTTAACGTTTAGAAGATGAGTATTTGGGTTTCAATTTTTTTCATCAATCCCGAATGGTTTGTTAAACTTTCTGCAATTAGAAAATTAGGAAAAACTTCTTACCAATTTTCTTAGATTATAAACTTCCTTGCTTGTTGATAAATATAAGGGGATGAATTGTTTGATTTGTTGCTTATGCACATTAGTAGAAAGAAAAAAGACAAATGTTTGGGTTTGGTAGCAGAAAGAAAAAAAAGTAGCCATGGAAATGCTAATGGGAAGAGGGGGTGGGGCAAGGACGCCTCTTTTTTTTTTTTTTTTTTTTTTTTTTTAAATCCAATTACAAATGTTATTTTAGAAAGGAAATGGGTGTAAAGATAACTTAACATTTTGAATTGGGTTTGTGAGAATAGTTTAGGTAATAAATTTGGGTTTAAAGAGAGATTAATTCTTTAATAAAAAAACAATATGTATGAAGAGAGTAAGTTGGGTGTAGAAAGAGGTTACATGGATTTAAATAAAATTTCCCTAATTAAAACAAGAGGTCTCTTTTTCTTTGAAACTCACAACAACACTCATCCTAAAACTAAATTTAACATCTTATTTTATAAACAAATCAATAACTCTTAAAATTAAAACCTAAAGTCTAATTTAGTTTTATAAAAAAATATTCTTTTTGACTGCCAACCGAAGAATAATAAACTGTGAGCTTTTCTTTATCCCTTTCTTGAAATTTCTTCTTTTGTTTTTTTTTTGTCCTCCAAATTCCCAATACACAACATGTAAAAAAGCATTTAGCGCCCCAAAAATTTAATTAGCTAAAACTCCAAGCATGTATTATATCCTCTTGTAAATAATATCTTCTTCTTCTTCTTCTTTTTTTTATTTTTATTTTTTATTATTTTTTATTATTTTTACATTTAGGTGAGGCATTTCCTCACCTAAAATCCTGACTCTGCTAATGACATTATGTACTTTTGTTCTGATGCGAAAATCACCATGTCTATCATTATTTGACATAAATAAAAAATACAAATGTTATGTTTATCAATTAAATTGTGATAAGCGAAACTGAGTAACACACATTTATTAAATTAAAAATATATAAGTTACACGTGATTAAAAAAAGTCTTTTGCAAGTACGTGCTAGTTAGGTAGAAAGTAAAGTAACAATATATATCTATCACACATTTCTGGTTGCCCATCATCATGCAATCTTAGTACCTGTGTTTTTTGGACTAAAACAAAAATGATGTTCCCAAAGAATAAATCTGTGAAAATTTGACCTCTGGATTAAAATTTTCATACTTTTCTTTGCTTTCCACCAAACTACATCCATGAAAATCTTGACCATACGAAGGTCATATTCCGGAACATTATATTCAAGAAGCCTTGTTCTAAAATGCACTAAACAAATATATTTCCTCCCAATTGCATAGCATCTTGTCATTTTCAATTCTCAAAGTCTAATTTTTATAGTGAATTCTTAATAAAATTAGACTAAATACTTTCTTGACGTTATATAATCTCTCATCTAAAATGATCATAACGTTAAGAATAATGTTAGGAAAATTAAAATTTTAAATCAAATTTGCAAACCAAATGAAATGACACTAGTTGAAAATAAGCACGTTAATCAACATTTAAATAATAATTCAATCATTAACAACCACGTTTACAAAATTTAAATTTAAACTGTTATTGTCCCGAACCCATTGTTAATAATTTCGATTTGGGGACTCACATAATTAATTCCATTATTGGTTAGGCTTTTGTTTTTGTTAAATATATTTGGCATAAATTTAATTTAATTGGTCACATCAGAAAGTTCAACTGTATTAAAATAATAATAATAAAGTTCAACCAAAGCAAGTTGCATGCGCAATCCGCCTGCCACGTTTGGCCTGTTGAAGACGAAACGAAACCAGGCGAAACCCGCTCATTTCTACGACCTTAACCACCACCCCGAAACAATACAGAGACTCTTCCCACTTCCCAGAATCCCAGTCCACCTCCCTCCATCCCCTCTCTCTCTCTCTCTCTCTCTCTCTCTCTCTCTCTCTCTCTCTCTCTCTCTCTGCATCTGCACTCATTTAATGAAATATAAACCGAGAGATAACCATGGCATGCTCGAATCCAATCGAGATATCATAATTTATGAATGGATTTGAGAGAATCCAAAGGCAGGAGGCGACTTTCACCGCAACCAAACCCCGCAGGCCGTAATAAATCCATCTCCGCCGCTCGGGTCGTCCCGTCGAAGTCCCGGCTAATTACTCCGATGAATATGACCAAGATATTGGCTGTTCTGTTGGTCTCTCTCCCGGTTTTCGTCACCCTCTCTCTCGTTCTTCGAAACCCGCCTTCCCATCGAATCAAAGGCTTCGCCGATGACAGAATTATCGAAAGACTCGTTCAAAATGAGACATCATCGTCGTCCAGCTCAGGTAATATATAAGATTCAGTATTGTTCAAACAGCCTTACTTTTTGTTTGGTTACTGAGAAAAATGCAGGGAAAGTTCAACAATGAATTTCATACGTTGAACTCGGAATTTTAGATTTTCTGCATGCAAGATTGGTGGTCTGGTGTGGAATTGGATGACGATCAAAGTTTGATCTTTCTAATTGTTTTGCTCTGATTTTACAGTAGATGGTTTCTCAGATCATACTCATATGCCCAAAGACAAGCTACATGATGGACTAATTGCTCCTGGATTTGATGAAGGTTCTTGCTTGAGCAGATATCAATCCAATTTCTACAGAAAAATTTCACCCCACAAACCATCTTCTCATCTTCTCTCCAGACTCAGAGGTTATGAAGATCTCCACAAGAAATGTGGGCCACACACCAAACCCTACAACAAAACCCTGGAGCAACTCAACTCCAGTGACCCTATCACTGCCATTGGTAGTTCAGAAGAGTGCAAGTATGTGGTTTGGATATCTTACAGTGGCTTGGGGAACAAGATACTCACCATATCCTCTGCTTTCCTCTATGCCTTGCTCACGAACAGAGTCCTTCTCGTCGACCCTGGAAAGGACATGGCCGACCTCTTCTGCGAGCCCTTCCCTGAAAACTCATGGCTGTTGCCTAACGACTTCCCTGTTAAAGACCGATTTGACGCGTTTGATCAGAAATCTCCTTATTGCTACGGAAACATTCTGAAATCAAAGAATAATAAGATCGCAAACGCTTCGGCATCATTTTTGTATCTTCATCTGGCTCATGATTATGATGATCAAGATAGGCTCTTTTTCTGCGATGAAGAACAAAGTCTGATCGAGAAAGTTCCTTGGCTGATTATGAGAACAAATAACTACTTTGTTCCATCGCTTTTCTTGATGCCGTCTTTCGAGCAAGAACTCGAAAAGCTTTTCCCGGAAAAGGAAACTGTTTTCCACCACTTGGGTAGGTATCTTTTCCAACCTTCAAATCATGTATGGGGGTTGATCACAAGATACTACCAAGCTTACTTAGCAAAGGCAGATGAGAGGATTGGGATTCAAGTTCGAACTTTCGAGGCAGGGCCTAGCCCGCTTCGGCATGTGATGAACCAAATCTATGCATGCGCTTTCAAGGAGAAACTGCTTCCTCAAGTGGATAGGAAGAGACCAATCGTCACCGCTACATCAGGAATACCGAAACTTAAGTCGGTTTTAATTACTTCTTTGACCTCAGGGTACTCTGAGGATTTGAGGAATATGTACTGGGAACATCCGACTGTGAATGGGGACATAATCGGGGTTTTCCAGCCGAGTCACGAAGGGCATCAGCAGACGGATAAGAATCTGCACGACCGGAAAGCTTGGGCTGAAATGTACCTGCTTAGTTTGTGTGATGTGTTGGTCACAAGTGCATGGTCGACTTTCGGGTACGTGGCTCAAGGTCTAGGAGGTCTGAAACCGTGGATTCTGTACAAGCCGGAGAATCAGACGATGCCTGATCCATCTTGCGGTCAGGTCATGTCGATGGAGCCATGCTTCCATGCTCCACCGTTTTATGACTGCAAGGCGAAGAAAGGAGTAGATACGGGTGCACTTGTGCCTCATGTGAGACACTGTGAGGATATGAGTTGGGGACTCAAGCTAGTTGATAGTCATGAATCTCATGACCAGTTGTAGCTGTTTTTCTTAAATGTAACGCGAGATAGTAATTCTTTTGGGCACCATTGTTGATATAGTCAATTTTTTCCTTCTCATGTCCCTCTCTCTATTGAAAAAATTACAAAGAAGATCCTTCCCGAATCTTTTAGTGAATGCATGTATCAAACTATATTCTAGATAGTGCAACTTGACAAATGTCTCGTTTGAAAATACTTTTAAAATGACTAAGCATTTTTTATGAGAGTGTCTTTGCAACAAATTCTTAGTAAAAAGCAAGTGAATTCTACTTAAAGTGCTTCTTGCAGGAAACACTTTTTTTTGGTAATCATGTAGGAAGCACTTCAAGTGATTTTGGAAATCAGAAACACTTTCAATCATTTTAAAAGCACTTCCAAACGAGCCCGAAAATTACTAAACCAATCACACGCATGATCATACTAACGTCCTAAATTGGTAAATTCATAGGTCCTATTTGGACATGGTTTCAATATGGTCCCTGACGTTCATAAACTCGGCATATTGAAAATCGACCAATGTCAATGCATTCCAAGTTAAAAGGCTGCTCAATGTTTTTTGCTTGCGCCATTACAACTACAGTTTAACTCATAGACAGCATTCAGCATGGAAAATTCTAGTGCAACAAAGTTCTGTTACTTGCCGTTTTACCTAAAAGAAAGCTACCATAAACATGCTTCTGAATCATATAACTAAACTGGACTTCTTCATTTGCATTGCTGGGAAAATATAAAAATATTATTAAAAAAGATGTTGAGAGAGAGAGAGAGAGAGAGAGATAGCATTCATCAGTCATTAAGCATAATGCCTACAATATCAAAGCAGTATCTAACTAGAAAACTCATACATATGGCCAAAGTTGCAGACTTGCTCATCAGAAAATCAAAGGTCTTAATTCTTTCTGCCTTCGCACAAGATAATGTGGTAACCATGCCTGCACAAGGATCCAAACAACAACAAAATATGAACCAAACTGTGTCTCTAAATTCTGCACAAGTATAATATCACACTTCAAACTTAATGGCATCTTACAGCATCTAATCCAAAACCAAAATGAACGGATTGGGCAGCAATCATACTGATAATTGAACACTAAATCGACGATAGAACGTGATTCGTTGCAGGTTTAGTGCCGATTAGTGAAAAAGTTTTATTTTAGTTTCAAGAATTGCTTAAGTTCTATGAGAAATGCCAAGGAGACTCTCTCATAGTGGGACTCTCAATAAACTCTCTGTCACCTCACGGTTTAAAGTTAATTTCCGTTTCAACATTATAAAACATCGTGCCAAACACCTGAGCTGAGATAGAGTTCGTAGAGTCTCCTTAGCATTTCTCAAGTTGTATTGATAAATATGAAATGAGTGATAAGAATTGCAGCCAAGCACAATCAACAAGCAATCTGATGTGACCTAAAACATGAGTTTATTGACTATAATCCAATCCATCATCAAACAACATACGTATTTCTATTCCTAATCAGCTACGTAAACAGATAAAAGGAGTAGCAGATAAAAAACTGAAAGATTGAAACTTTGGAAACACATACGTCGATTTGAAAGGCGCACTGGTTGCCCCAGTTGGAGTAGCGAAAGCAACATCCTGAAAAGGTCCTGCCATCTTCCCCCGAGGGAACCACCCAAGATCCCCGCCTTTCTTCCCCGACGGGCACTCGGAGTACTCCGCCGCTAGCTTCGCGAACTCTGGAGGAGGGACTTTGTCGCCGTTTTCGAGCCATCCGTCCTGCAGCTTCTTGTAGGCTTCGTTGATTTTGCCCTGCTTTTCACAAAGTATATGCCTTGCTTTCACATAAGTGCAGGTGCCTAGCCCATCGGCGGCCTTCCCGGATTTGCCTTTTCCTTTTCCGCCACCGTCTTCGCTGCCGCCCGCCGCCTTTCCCTTCCCCTTTCCTCCTGCCTTCGCATCCTTTCCCATCTCTTTGACTAATTTATCCTATAAAATTACCGTTTAACCAAAATTAACACACAAATTAACAAAACCCACAAATATATTGCACAAATGAAATTTTAATTCTAACCGATTGGAAGTCGGAGTGATCTTCTCCCTTGGTGCCAAGACGACGGCCCGGACTCCGCAGATTTCGCAGACTAAAGAGAGAAAGTGGTTGGTTAGGATTTGCCCTCCAATTTGTGACATATTACTATTTGCCCCTATTAGTTTGGGCCTTTCAAAAATTGGACTCCAAAAACATGTCAACGGTTAAACGGTTGAGATTTAGCTAAATTTTAATTAGTTAAATCTCATCTGTTCATTCATAAAAAATGCGTGAAAGAGAATTTTCAATTTTTGGAATGGACATTTACCTTTTGTATATTGTGGAAAAGTTGGTGATGTAATTGATCAGATTGGCTTAAGTTATAAGAGAGCAATGTATGTTTTACTAGGAGAAAAAACATTTCATCATTACTAGGAGAAAAAACATTTTGTAATCATGTAAACAGAAAGTGATCCTTGAGATATGCTTGTGGAAAAGAGGAGTAAAAAAGATTTGCTCCATGATATACCTTCCTTATGACCATGGTCGGAAGAACATCTTGCTTTTTTCACTTTTCTATATAAATATTTTTAATTTATATTTGATTTGTGCATATATATAAGTTTTGTTATGTATGGTGACGCACTATTAGATTTGATATCAAATGTTGACAATGATGGAGCCATGATTTTAACCTAAGAGGGGCCTAAAAGTCTCAATTCGAAATGCTCTTCTGATTTTACAAAATTATTTTGTCAAGTCGTGAGCAACGTACTACCGTCGTTTAAGTTTGGTGTAGTGTTGTCCTCATCATCATCTTCCTTAAACCTAAACCCCAAGCCTCTCATTTTTTTCCTTTGTCCCTCCACTCGTCCCTATACCAGAGTCTTCCTCAAAGCTCAAAAACAACAGACTGCCTGAACTACGTAGGAGCCACCAACCTCAAATCAAACCCGATGAAATAAATTAAAGTAAAAATGTTGGATTAGGACCCTGAGCTTACAGAAAACTTTTCTGCGTAAAAATATATCGAGATGGGCATGAGACCATCATAATCCCCTTCATGGCTTTGCCTCTGAATGTTGAAATTAAAACACTAACAACACGTCATTTTATTGATAACCGTAGATATTAAATCTAACGATGAGTTGCAACTTAATACTACAGTTTGTGATATTCCTCTTCACTTGTAAGTGAGAGGCTTTATGTTCGATTCTTACCAAAGACAAAGTTGAATTACATTATTATGGCACGCCCATTGTAATGTTTAGCCCACTCTCACATCCACTTAGTGTAGTTATTATCGTTTGTGCAAAAAACAAAAACAAAAATTCTAATGATGAGTTACCGTACATTTCATCTTTCTTGATCACCAAACAAGAGATAATGGTCAAACTAGCATCCACTGTAAGTGTTCATTTCATTGTTTCTGTCAGAAAAATCGATGAAAGGTGAAGATGATTTTTCACATTAGACCAATGTATTAAAAGCGTGAGATGTGGACGAGGCATTCGAGGGATAGTTCGGCCTAGGTATGAGGCGTGAGGCGAAGCCTCACGGGACCTAAATTTTTAATATATACATTGAGCGTACACATATATTATATTAAAATAAAATAAAATAAAATAAAATTATTAATCAATAATCACCCTAAACACACACATATATTATAAATATATATACACATATATATATACATATATTATATTTTATTATATATATATATATATATAAATAGAAGATGAAAAGCACAATGAACATACATATAACAATGCACGTAGACAGCACACTCTAACCTAAAAATTTACACTCTTTATCTCCCAAACTCTAACCCCAGAAACAAAGCTCTTCCTCTGCTCCCTCGCTGCTCCACAAAGCCAGACACCGCCGACAACGAAAAACCACTATATTCGACCGACTATATACATACATAGAAAGGCCCAGCTTTTAGGTTGTCTTCAATCCAAGCCCGAATATATAGAAAGATTCGTGCTCAAAGTAGTGAACTACTTGATGGTTTGATGAGGATTTAGAGAAAGGAACGCAATGATCCACCTTTGCAAATAGTCTTCAATGCATTGCAAAACAATTGGCAAACCACAAAAAACTTTTAGGGTATGTCTGGGTGAGGGACTTTCAAGTTCTCAGAAATTCTCCGCAATCGTGCGCATGGGTTAAGAGGATGCGAAGTTCTTGATGCAAATAATCGCTGAAGTTTTTGCTTCCCATATCTGCTGCCAAACAAATTCGGTTATTGTCTTGCTAAATTCGCCCTCCACTCGGGGGTGATTGTACTTGGTTTAATGAACCTCCTATCATTATTTGTGATCTTCTTGAGGAGTACCTCTCCATTCCTTGTACTATTTAGTTTGTCTGGCTTTTGAAATGAAATGAAATATCGCCTTTTTCTTCAAAAAAAAAAAAAACAAATCCCCCCATGTAGATACTATATCATGATTGTACTGTCTTTATTACTGTCAAATTCTTCTCCAAATTTATTGACAGTTACGTAAAGTGAAGAAGAAATGGAAGTAGAAAGTTAGAAGGAATTAAAAAAATACACTACATGTATATTACAAAGATATATAAGAGGGATTATAAATGACTCATTCTAAGTAACCACAAACGTTTTACGGTTAAATCATGTGCCGGCTAAACTTCAAAGAAGCGTGATTTTTGTCATCAATGAGTTTGGGACGAGGACTTCTTGACTCGGAATTTGGAATTTCAATCCAGGCCATCGTCTACCTAATTAAGCATTCCTCCATACCAGGCCACCAGCCCAGAATCCCAGATGCTTGTACTATAGATGACCCCTATTTTCGTTGCCAATATATATGAGAAGGGAGCCTTTGCACTATGATATTGGTGTGTTTGAGATGAAAATAAGAAAGGGTTTTACTGTGTATTTCTCTATGACATTACTATTTTCCTATTATGTTATTTGCGTTCCAAAGAAGTTATAATATACAGCTTTTCTTAGTGAAAAATAAAAAACAAAAGTTAACCCTAACATTATATATATGTTACTACTCCTGCACTTTGCACTAAACATTACTAGTGCACATTTCTGTATATAAGGTAAAACCTCTTTATAGTGATACACTATATAGAAAGTACCTCCATCTAGCTAGTCATTTTAGTTCCAACTTGAGCCAGTTTTGTATAAGAATAAATTTCACATAATTTTTCTAAGTTCCGTCTTAAGAAACTTACCTCTATATAGTAATTATCATTAAGTCTATAAATATGAAATGTCACCAAAAAAAAAAAAATTTAAGATGAAATTAAATATTTTTCTAAGTTGTCCAAAACAATATTTTATTTATTAGGATCAATGTTATGTCTTTGAGCTTGCAGATACGTAATAACTCGTAACATGGCACGTTGTTGTTCCAGCCAAAATGTTTCTAACTTCTCAAGCATGTTTACAACTTCTAGAATGAAATTTTTGGCATTAAGGTGAACAACACTACATTATGTAGTTTTTTTATTTTATAAATACATATATACATACACCAGCATTAGAGACTAGATGTCTCCCTTTTCCAATGCTATATTTTGAAAAGGAGTAATGTTATTCATACCAAGTTTTTGTATCACATTTTCATACCATTTTAGGTAGCATTTGATATGGACAGGCACATCATTTGAATTAATCAGATTTTGAAAAATGAGTAATTCTCAACTACTAATGTAGTTATTTGTATTCAAACAACTTTCAATAAATGATGACTAAGTAAAAATAAATAAAAAATTAGCTGCACCTCTATTAACTAATAACCTCTTTATGGTCATAAGTAGATTTGGTCTCAACATATACCTATACATAACTTTTATTGGGGTTTTTGAAATTTAATTCTTCGAGAAGATTAAAATTTAATAAAAACTTAGTGTTAGATTGAATATTAATTTTAGTTCCTTAATGTGTACTTAATTCAAATTTATATTATATTTTTGTTTTTATATTTAATAGATAACTTATTTAATGTTATTACATTAAAATTTAAATTTATTATTATACACATTTTAATTCATTAATTTTATTTAACTTTCTCTAATTAGTGTACCTAAACGTCCATATCATAATTGACACACCCCGACCAAGAAAGTCCACTTGGACCCTGAATCGAGCTGTGCTGGCCGACACCTGGAAGGTGACGAAGCCATAAAATGTGATAGTGTATAAAAAGTGAATGAATTTTAATCCAAAAGTGTCTAAATACCAGAGTGCGCTACGAGTGGGAGCGAACCCATTTCACGCGCGATGTCAGAGCATAAGTAAGGTACAGTAATGTGGGTAAGAATCATACCCTCAAAAATATCCATCAATACTAAGATTCGTCACAGATTCTTGTCGAAACAAACTCAGCAGCTAAAACCTGTAGGGCACTAAACAGAAGGTATGAGTAAGCAATAAAACCAAGTTTCCCAAAGTTACTATCTCTTTAAAAGTAATGCCCCTAAATGTAAAACCCGTATCGTTTTCCATAAGACAGTACAACATATATACATATATCCAAACCATACTCGGAAATGACCAAAACCACGGTTTGCCATCAATCCACCATACATTAATAAGTAGGCCAAATGAATTAAGTCAATACAAAGTGATATATCAGTCAGAGTCATCTAAAATGACATGTACAACTTATCCATATCTCATCAATCATGGCTAGCATATAAGTCGGAGTCACCTATAGTGACCTGTACGACTTATCCATATCTCATCAATCCTGGCTAGCATATAAGTCGGAGTCACCTATAGTGACCTGTACGACTTATCCATATCTCATCAATCCTGGCTAGCCCATAGCTAAATAAGTATACCTGCACACGAGTCGAAACCACCTAAGGTGGTCTGTACGACAGGACTGTGTGTAAATAAATACGCTCGAGTGCTACGATCACGTGAAGACTGGGCGAATAATCGCGGGTCACCTACGAGTCGGAACCACCTAAGGTGGTCTGTACGACAGGACTGTGCACCTACCTTGGATCCAAGGTGAGCATAAGGTGCGGGAGGTGAACATCACGTGAAGGACTGTGCCCTGGCCACGGGCGGGAGCACTAACACCGGGGTGCAGGTTTATGAGCTCTCAATGCATCTCAATATAACATGTGCAACTCATGGCAACCAGTACGACAGTATCGAAGTTGCCTAACTCATACCTGTAGTCATGCTATAACGTAATCGATTCAACTAGTACCATAAACTCACCTGAACTTACCTGGGTGTCCTGAGTTCACCTTTGCACTTGAAAGCATTCCCAATAATTATATGCAAGTAATATACATATGGATATATCATGATGCAATCTACTACTCAACCATGTCGTAGCATTTTCAATTATAAACAATATGGTGTGAAGTGTACAATCAGTAACGCCCTACTCCCAAACTACTTATTTTCAGGGATAATTATCCATGACTACCCAATTAACTCTAATTTAACTAACTAATTCACAAAACTAAAACTTGTCTTTACCAATTTCCTTCGCATTACTCAATTTTCCAAGCAAGGCTTTTGTCTCAAATATTTTATGGCTGCATCTAACGTATCGTTAGATTGCCTACGTACCCTAAACAGGGATCAAGCCATTCGTAGTTCATATAGGTACTTCAAGCATTCACAATAATTATATGAAGGTAATATACCTAATCTATTTAAAAGTATCGATAGAACTCTCAATAATATGCACAATAAAAAGGAAAAGATCCACTCACCTGGAGTCCACGCTATACTTCTCTAGCACGCGCATCGAGGCGTCCTGAATGATCGGTCCCTGTGGCCAATTATCAAATCACATCTCAGAACTCTTATCCGTAGAATACGCAATTCACATAAAACACAACCTCAACGACATTCTGAAATAGTTTGATACCCATTGACCACAAGTCAACCGTCGATCAAAGATCGACAGTAGGGTTTACAACCCTGTATAACTTGACCCGGAAGATCCGCATATCAGATTTTCAATCCACAACTCCCACGATCCACAATATGTTTCTAGAATAACATATTAAAATTTCATTACGATCCAACGGTCAGATCTCCGCCAATTGCCTAAAACAAGTGGCCGTGAACATTTATTTTACTAACTTACAAATCCAATTCAGGAAGATCCGTAATTCGGATTCCCGATCTGTAAATTCCTATGATCTTTAAATATTACGTATTATAATGTATCCAATTTTGGTGATGATCCAACGGTCGGATCATCGATTCACATTTTTATCAAGTAACGTATCATAACGAATTTAGGTTCCAACGATCAACCTACGTCATTCAAATGACAAAACTGAATTCAAAACATTCGACATAGCCTAAAAATAGCATTGACGGCTCACTGGCCACGCGCCACCGCGGGTGGCGGTCGGCCGCCCCGACTCGCCGGAAAATCCAACTATTTCCAAAAATTCTCAAACTTCACAAAAATGAAGATCTCAGTGAGTGGAGCAACTTTCATACCTGCCATGAAGTCCAAAAGTGGACGGAAGATGGTCAATTTTGCCCACGAAGCCGGCGGGTGCCTAAAACTTCCCGATGTCGATTCGTCGTCTACGGTGGTCCAACGGGGTCAAGGTTGGTTGGTTTTTGCTCCTGGGATGATGGGCTACAAAGCCCAAGTGGTGGCATCGGCCATTTCTTTGCCGATTTGCCGGAAAATCGAGAAGGGTGGCCGGAGCACCATTGATTTTCGTCAACTTTCGTGGCCTCAAACTTCCACATCCCATTGGTTAATCAAGGTGGTTCTTGGGTGGGTTTTGTAGAGGGGAATGAGAGTTTCAAGATGGTGGTGGTGGCATCGAAAAAATCCACCGGAGTTGGCCGGAATCGGCCTTGGAAAATAGGCACCCGCGGTGGGTGCGGGTGGACGAAAACCCATTTCCTTTTTTTTTTTTTTTTTTTTTCCTCCATTTCTGATTGGGCTTCCCCCACAAAGTGGAGATTTAATTTAAATAAACACTAACCTTGAATAACCAATTTTGAACGTCCGTAACTATACCGTTATAATCCGGACTCGCAAACGGCTTTCGCCTATAAGTTCGTACCAATGAGTACTACGAGGATATGCTAAAAGAATAAGTCTCACATCTTTCAAGTCGATGGTCAACGGAAGTCAAAGTCCTTGCCTTTAGGGCAATTTCGTAAATTCACGCTTTTAAAATAAAATAAAAACGTAAAATTTGGAACGGGTTGTCACAATAATATATTTTACTAAATTAGTGTACCAAAATATATTGTAGTTAATTAGTGACACATAAGCAAATATGTAAAAAAAAAAGTGTACCGAAAATTTCATACCTAACTATATGATACTAAACTAGTCTACCGAAATGTCGGTACCTAAATATATTATACTAAATTAGTGTACCGAAATGTTGGTACCTAAACATATTATACTAACTCAGTGTACCGAAATATTCGTACCTAAATATATTGTAATGAATTAGTGGCAGATAAGAAAATATACAAAAACATAACTGTACCGAAAAATCTCTACAAAAATATTTTATTATATAAGATGCTTACCATAATGAGAATTAAAATTTATAATATTTTCATAAAATTTAAATTCATAAAATTATAAATAAAAAAAGAGACATTGAATACATAGCTTGGCATTAAATATAGTCTAGGGACTAAAATCAATTTTCAATCTTGTATAAGACATTTTTCTAAACATCATCTTATTTAAGGATTAAAATCTAGTTTTCTATAAAAATAAAATAGTAAGATAATGAAGTGAAATAGTTTTGTAGTATGATATGATAAAGTTGTAAATGATTTTGTTTTCGAATAATCAAATAACACATTAATAAAAACTAAAGTGCTTGATATTTTCTGGTTGATCAAATGACTTGTTATTTAAAACTACAGACAACAACTCCTTATTGCACTTGGTTAATTAATCCCTAATCATCAACCGTAGCTCCGATGCAGTTACCTTACCTAGACTCTGAAACGTCAAAACACAGGCGACCCAGACGCTGAAGCGTTAACCAAATTTAGTATACTGTTCCAGTAATTCCTGTTCTCTTCAAAGCCACGACCGCCGCAGCTTCCGTCGTCGCCGCCATTTCCAGAGATCTCTCCGCCCAGCGACGCGTTCTGCTGATGATCCTCTGAGTCGTAAACCAAAACATCTGAGAAACCCTCCATGACCATACTTGAGAGCTCAGCTGGCACAACCACATTCTTCTCCTCATCAACATTCCCTGACCTAAAACCGTCCGCAAACCATGCAGCACTAGCATCCGTACAACCAGAGGTAACATTATCATTGTTCTGCAACACCCCGGACTCGCATGGAAAACCATTGTTTATATTTAGCATGGGGGGAGGATTAAACGCGTTATTAACGTGCCTCAAGTTCAGCTTGGACGTCGGAGATTCAAGGTCGTCCACGTCCGTCATATAACCACCTGAAAACATCGTACTGTTAACGTTGTTTCTAATTGTTGAGTTTGTTGTCAACGAGCATCCCTCTTGCCATGCTTTGAGCACATCCAGGCACGGAAGCGCCGGCGGGGCGTTGCGGACGTGTACTACTTGGTGAGCAGGGTTGGGGGAGCTGCTGATCATGAGGTGGTGTTGGAAAGGGTTAGCGTTGGTTATGACAAGCTTGGATTCCTTGCCAAGTCTGGCCTCGGCTTCGAGCCTGGCACCCTCCCACTGCGCCATGTGGCTTATGTTGGCAGCGTCCTTGGCATGACCCTCGTGGTGCTTCAGCTTGTGAGTCATCGGGTCGATGCCCATCTTGGTTAGTCTCTTCTTGAGATGTGTGTTCCAGTAGTTTTTGATCTCGTTGTCTGTCCTCTTCGGCAAATGGCTTGCTATAGTTGACCACCTGAGATCAGTGAATTAATCATTGAGTACAAATCTAACAAAGTGCATACTAATTATCCTTTTTCATGGCTTAACATATAAAGGATTAACTAAATTAGTAATTAATGATGGAGAAGATGAGGAGAGTATTAGGACTGTGTGTGTTGTATTAATGGAGAAGATGGTAAAAGGAGAATATATATATATATATTAGTACGCACGTGTTAGAATTAGCAAGAATATACTGATATGAATAATGTTATGAAAACTAAATTTGTAAACTAAATGATGTGTCAACAATAGAAAATGAATACATTTATCAACGTTTAAGTAATAATCCAATTGTTAACTTATATGTCATTTAGTTTATAAAATTTAGTCTTCTTAGTATTGCTCTAGTGATATTAATGAAGAAGATAATAAAGAAGAATATTATTACTATATATATGTACAGACAAACACATGTGATATACATGGGTTGAACGATGTATAAAACTGGAGGGGAGAGAGAGAGAGAGAGAGAGAGAGAGAGAGAGAGAGAGAGAGAGAGAGTTACGATGACATAGAGTCGTGATCAGTTGATCACTGTACAGATTACAAATTATATTTAGATATTAAAGTTAAATTAATTTACCTATTTCCGACAAGAGCATGGAGCTGAATGATGGTCTGCGCTTCTTGCAAACTGAAATTTCCTCTTTTGATATCGGGCCTCAGGTAATTGGACCACCTTAGCCGACAGCTCTTCCCACATCTTTGGAGCCCTATTTTTACATCACAAAACCACCTAAAATTAACATGGAAGTGCATGGAAAGAAAAAAAAAGAAAGCGAATTATCTCCGGCATGCTGCATGCATGTCTTATAATTAACCTTTTCGTTGACTATTTACCCAAAGACAAGCTGATTAAGTTTAGTGTGGAGGAATCACCTGCTTTTGCTGGCAAGGCTCGCCAGCTTCCATGGCCATGCTCTTCGATGCAAGTTAAGAGCTTTTGGTCTTCTTCTGGAGTCCACGGCCCCTTTTTCAAACCCACTTTTTCGCAGCATGGAGACCTCCCCATTTAGTTTGAAACCCTAGCTAGCTACGTTGCTCCAAGCCTTATAGCAAGGATATATAATCTCTCAAAGCTTAATTTGGCCTAGAATAATGTTGGAAAACCAGGAAGGGTGAGGCCAATGTATGCGCACACACACACACATAAACGACGCATAAAGAATTAAATAGTAGGTGGATACACGTGGCGTCCATTTTATTTTTGCTGTGCCAATTTATGACTCAGCTTTTCAAATCCAACTAAATCGTACATTGTAGCAGTGAATCGACCGATGGTACATACTATTACTAATTACGGACGAGGATCCTGTTCGAATAGTTTTTGTGGGAATATAAAACGTTCGTAATATTTCTATCAATATTGTTAATTTGTTTTTAAATAATTTGATGACTAAACGATCTTAATTTTAATTAATTTTTTGCAGAAACTATCTTTATAGAATAATTTATAATATGAACGATTCTGATTATAAATACGAAGTTCTATAAATTGACAATGAACAATTTTAAGAAATTTTGAGTATGAGTTATTACTCATCTTTGTATAGTCAAATATTGTTGTTTTGTGAATGCATGTCTGGAAAATTGCCATACTTTCTGGACAGTGATACTGTGAGAATTTTTAGCTCGAGGTTGTGGAGCTAGAGCTAATATGTAGTTGAGCTTTCACTCTTTATTTCAAATTTGAAATTTTAACAGGGTTTGGAGAGTTGGACTTTATTACCCTGCCAACTGTACCTGTGTTGGTAAATGCCTATATAGGAAGTCCTTACGGAAGGAGATTTTTATTTTTGGGTTGTGATTTTCACATACCTTTAACTACTTTTCCAACACCTTTCCATATTTTTTAATACTTAATTGGTATTCTACTATTTAATCTTCCATATACACCCCTTCCTATTTAATCTTTCATTAATTACCATAAAAAAGTAGGAAGGGTATATATGGAATATTAAATAGTAGGATACCAATTAAGTATCAAAAAATAGGGAAGGGTGTGGAAAAAGTAGCTAAGGGTGTGTGAAAATCACAACCCTTATTTTTTTCTAAAAATGGAGATTAGTAGTGGGGTCCACATAATATCGAATTTTTAACGATTAAAATCATCTATTTTTCAAGTTGCACCTTATAGATCATCCTTATAAAATATTAGCCAAATCGGAAATATTTGAGACATCTAATAATTGAATTTAAAAAAATTAACGAACACTTTATTCTTTAAGAAACATTGACATTTCATTGTGATAATTAAATTGGCAAATAATTTCAGATTGAGTTGAATTTTTGTAAGGATGATCCAGAAATCAATACTTACAAAATAGGCCGTTCGGATCGATCAAGTTTGATGTGGAATTGGTCCCACACCCAATTCTCATTTTTTGAAAAAATGGGACCCGTTCCCTTAAAAGGTCTGCACACACACACACAAATATATATATATATAGGGTAAAGCTATTCACACACATTTTTTTTTACCTTGGACATATCTTTGTTAATTTTTATCCATTAATGTTTTTAAATTCATTTGATCTGACTACCAAAAACCGAATGTTAAAATTTGTAAAAGAGTATACATGCATACACACACACTCTACAGATTTGTAAAAGAGAATATGCCGACAATTGTTTGTAAAATGTTGGGATTTGTAAAAGAGTATATGGATTATAAACGGTTCGTAATACTTTTACCAATATTGTTCACTTGTTTTTAAACAGTTTGATGATTAAACGATCTTAGTTTTAATTGATTTTTTGTATAGACGATCTTTATAGGGTGTTCTGATTATAAATACGAAGTTCTATAAATTGACAACGAACAATTTTGAGAAATTTTGTGTAACATCCCGTCCCGGGATTATTAAAAGTACATGGGAAATTACAATTTTACCCCTAATCTATTCGTTTACGCTTAGTGTTGTGTTGTGTGGGTTGTGGGACCACACACACTCATACATTTTCTTTTTCTTCCCGGGATTCCCTCCCTCATTCCCTCACTTTTGTCACTCTGTCTTCTCTCTCTCTCTCTCTCTCTCTCTTCCTCCCCGAGTTCATCTTCTTCTTCTTCTTCATTCTACTTACGGACACACACACAAACCAACTCAAACCTTCACCAATCAAGGAACCAATTACACCATTGAACTCGTGAGGTTGTGAGGAGCACAACCATACCAATTCCAGGTAAGAATTCGAACGTTTTCACGTCGTTTCAACAATGGCCGAATATTGCACTGTTCATGCAACCCTTAAACTAGTGTGTTTTTGGAATTTTGAAGCTCGTAGTTGTGTTTGTGAGGTCCCAAGGAACCTCGGAGTGTATCGTTGGACGAGTTTTGACGTCGGGAAGGCTAAGTTCAAAGTTGGCCGACTTTTGGAAGTTGTGGACAGGTATGATCTAGCAATTTTTAGCCCTTGAAACTAGTCCAACGTGATTCTACTAGTCCTAAGCTTCATTTTGGTATAAAGATCGTGAAAAATGGTTGAAAAACGAAGGAGAAAACACGGTTGGAAGTTTTCCCAGTTTTCCGGCGCCGGCGCCGGCGTCTCGCCGGAGAAGAAAGGGGAATATTCCGTTAAGTTTAACGGAATATTCCTAACGGCAGTTAACGGTAACAGTTGGATTTAACGGAATATTCCGTCAGTTTAACGGAATATTCCTGACGACGTCAGTTGACACCGTCAGTGTGCATGGCACGTGGCCGCGCGTGGGGGGCGCGTAGGTCCGTGCCTAGGACGGCGCGTGGGGGCGCGTGCGTGGTCCAAAAATTATTCTAAAAATATGGGTGTGATCCTGAGGTTGTGTAGGTCACGTTGGTATATTCATTTGTCCAATTTGAGCAATGTATGAGAAGTTGCTTAGGTGTTTTTAAATTAACGTTTTCGTAACTTTGTCGCGTATAGGTGATTCGTATTCCGAGGACGAGCGTACACACTCGAGGCAGGGGGGCTACGACCCTTCTAATTATCAGTGAGTGGGCTTTTGTTTTCCGTATATACCTATATACATATTAATTCCCAGAAATAGATTAAAAAGAGTAATTGTTTTATGCCATATGTTTTATTATTATTACTTATGCATCATCACATGCATTAGTAGCGGCATACATTTATATATGTGTATTGGTGCTGTGGACGCACAGGTAAGTGCCAGGTAAGTGGTATTCATGTTTGTATGCAATAGTAGTTTGAGATGCTTAGAGAGCTCATAATCTGCACCCCCGGTGTTAGTGCTCCCGCCCAGAGTGAGGGGTATAGCCTTCACGTGTATGTTCACCAGCGCCGCATGCTCGCCTTGGATCCAAGTTAGGTGCAAGCCTGTCGTACAGTCCACATTAGGTGGGTCCGACTTGTAGGTGACCCGCGATTTATCGCCCAGCTTCACGTGATCGTAGCACTAGAGCATACATATATATATATATATATATTACACCAGCCTGTCGTACAGACCACGTTAGGTGGTTCCGACTCGTGTGCAGATTCAGATATTGAGTTGAGATTGGAGCTCTATATGCAGCGGTACATGTCACGTTAGGTGACTCCCAGCTGCCAGATTATATGTTAATGATGTGAATTTACGCTTGAGCATTTACATTTATTATGAGATTCTGTTGTGGCATATTCTCAAGCATGAATGGCATATTGTGAGCATGAATGGCATATTGTGAGCATGAATGGCATATTGTGGAGCATGATTGGCATACCTATACATACGTATATATGTTCATTTTCTGGGAAGTATACAGGTTTTACGGCGAGGGGTTAGAATGTATTTTGCTAAAGAGTTTTCAAAGAACTTTGTTTTTGCCCACTCACGCTTTTGTTTTTGCGCCCCTCCAGGTTCTAGTGGTCTAGCAAGTTCGGTGGTTTATCCCAGAGGGCGTCCCGGCATTTCTGACAGACACTCACCATTGTAGGGTCACCTTCGGGTGTAAATATGTCGTATCTTTTCCTTTTGGACTGTTGTAGACTTGCTCTGAATTGTGTCTCACATACACTAGTACTTTGTATGCTAGTTAGTTTTTAATTATTAGTACTTTTATATTACTATCTTAATAGCTTCCGCACGCGCACATGGCTACGTCACCTTCGTGTGACGGCCAGCATGCCCTGATCTCGGTCGGGGTGTGTCATTTTGAGTATGAATTCCTACTCATCTTTGAGTAATCAAATATTGTTCTTTTGTGAATGCATGTCTGGGAAATTGCCATACTTTCTGGACAGTGATACTGTGAGAATTTTTTAGCTCGAGGTTGTGGAGCTAGAGCTAATATGTAGTTGAGCTTTTACTCTTTATTTCAAATTTGAAATTTTAACAGGGTTTGGAGAGTTGGACTTTATTACCCAGCCAATTGTACCTATGTTTGTAAATGCCTATATAGGAAGTCTTTAAGGAAAGAGATTTTTATATTTTTCTAAAAATAGAGATTAGTAGTTGGGTTCATATGATATCAAATTTTTAACGATTCGAATCATCTATTTTTCAAGTTGCACCTCATAGCTCTTCCTTACAAAATATTAGCCAAATCGAAAATATTTGAGACATCTAATAATTGAATTTAAAAAAATTGACAAACATTTTGTTCTCTAAGAAACATTGAAATTTCATCGTGATAATTAAATTGGCAAATAATTTCAGATTGAATTGAATTTTTGCAATGATGATCCAGAAATCAATACTTATAAAATAGGCAGTTCGGATCATTGAAGTTCGATGTGGAGTGGGTCCCACAACCAATTCTCATTTTTTGAAAAAAAATGGGACCCGTTCTCTTAAAGGGCCTGCGCGCGCGCGCACACACACACACATATATATAGGGTAATGCTATTCACACACATTTTTTACTTCAGACATATCTTTGTTAATTTTTATCCATTAATTTTTTTTTTAATTCATTTGATCTGATTACCGAAAACTGAATGTTAAGATTTGTAAAAGAGTATACATGCGCTCGCGCACACGCACACACTAACAAAGAGTATATGCTTAACAAAGAGTATACATGCGCGCGCGCACACACATATATATACTCGTTTACATAAAATAAGCTGAAGCATATGCCGACAATTTTTTGTAAAATGTTGGGATTTGTAAAAGAGTATATGCTTCAGCTTATTTTCTGTAAAATGTTAGCATTGCGGTAAATGCATAATCAATGTAGAACACGCATTTGATTAGAGGTGAGAAATCGTCTGACCTAAACAAAATCTACACACTAATTATCAGTTAGCAGTAACGCCATGTGAACCTATGTGCCAATAAATTAAAAGGAAAATTAATGAAAAATGTTTGAAAACTTTGAGGGCCCATTTGTTTGGCTTCACTAAACTTTCTTAGACTAGATTGGACTATAATCCGATGTTTGTTTCACACGGGAACTACGTTTAATGAGACTCACCTCAACTGAGTCCAACTAATAGCTTCGCTACAGGGTCTTAGCGAGACCCCCCGAAATTAGGCGGACTGCTAAGACCACTCTACTCTGTTTCACTCCTACCCGCTTTGTCCTCCCATCTACCTCTTCCTCGCGTCTCACAACCCATTTCAAACCGAGATCCTGCAAAATCCGAAACAAAAAAGCAACAAAATTTCCCAAGGTTCCCTTTTCAGAACCAGATCCAACTCCCAAAATTCGAACCCAAATAACCCAGAAAACCAAAAAAAAATTTGCAGTGGGATGAGCTTGAAAATTTCACCCAGAAAACCCAAACCAGATCCAACCCTCATCTTCTATACCTTCGAGCCAATCACACATGCACCTCACCTCCTTCAATCTCTTTCTCGCTATGTGTTTTGATTTTAAGATTTGCAACCGATTTTGTGAGAGGAAGTGAAGAGGCAGAAGGTGGAGAGGAATGAAGAGGCATAGAGGATTTGCTTTGGAAATAAGAGGCAGATTGTCTGCCTTCTTGTTTCGGTGCCCTTCTCATCCCTTCTTATTTTGTGCGGTCACGGTTAAGCCACGTCAACATTTTATATTCCTATTACTTTTTGTCTTATTATCTTTATAAAAAATATTGACGTGGCTTAACCGTGACCGCACAAAATAGGAAGGGATGGAAAGGGCACCGAAACAGGAAGGCAGACAATCTGCCTCCTTGGAAATATCGGTCTGTTTTTCAAAAAATAAAGGTTGTTCTTCTAAAATAAAAGTAAAGGCAGCAAATGAAACATTAATTAGGTTTTTAAAAGTTAAATAACTACAAATAATATTTTAATATTTGTTGCTTTGTTGTTTTTAAACGCAAAAGTAAATAAATAATAAAAAATAATAATTAGTTTGTAGTTTAGTCCGATAGTGCACCAAACGCTTCACTAAGTTAGTCCAGCTTAGTCTAGTTTAAGCCAGTCTAGCTTAGTCCTTGAAGCTACTCCAGTCCGAGATAGTCTGGTACAACAAACGCATCCTGAGTGTTAACGATAAGGACAAAATAAATGGTAAGGTGAATAGTATCAGGATTAACTTTTTAGTGGAAAAATATGGTTTTTCGTTAAAGTAAACTGTACCGAAATCTCTTCGTTAAAGTTCCCAAAATTAAAACCCCAATAATGTGCAAAATTAGCTAAATTGCTACTTTCTCATAATTAACTTACCATATTCCAAGCATTCGGGATTACGGATACTTATCATAAAGTTATGGCATATCTAGAAACTGTTATTAAAAGATAATTTATGATTGTATATAACATAAGAAATGAACAATTAGGATATGAGATTACTTTTAAAGCATATCTAGATGAATGATTAACACAATATTAAATTACTAAATTAATCAGTGTTTGAGCGCTCACGTGTGTATATTTAAGCTTACGACGAAACTGCAATTCATTTACTTCCAAATGAACAAAATATCTTTGCAAGTGGCCCTAGCTCTACGAAAATGGTAAAGAGGAGTGTTGTCCTTACATCATAACGTGAGTTCGAATTTCGTTGGCTCCTTAATCTAACATATAATGTAACAAATTTATCGTTTTAATAAAAATCTCAAAATATTTAATCTAATTTTTTTTCTTATTTCTTATTAATTTAATAAAAAAATAAAGTAAATCCTGCTATTTTCTTCCCTACCTGCCGGAATAGTTGTAAGGAGGATTCCGGAGACTCTCAATGACACATTTAGTGCCTTGGTTCCCAAAGTTCCCAGTCCAATGTCCATGCAGACCTGTTAGCCTTGAATGCACTTATTTCTATCTCACCAAAATATGAATGTGTCCAGAAAGCGATTATGGCCTATAGGTATGCACTTCGTACGTAACGATTAATAATCATTAAAAACACTCTGCATGTGTGCAGGGAGAAAATTAACTCTTATATAAGAACCTCCAGGAAGTCATTCAGAAATAGTACTTTATGCAATGGTGTTGAACATGAGGGGTCAAGGCTAACTAGGATTGGTTAAGTTGGTTATGATCGTTCTTTTAATTAGATCAGGGTTTAAATTCGAGTTTCGTTGCCGACAATCTCTTTTAATAGACGATCTGTAAAATAAAAAAATAAGCTAAAACCCCTTCTATAAATTCTTAAAGACACTTGTGATATTGCCCTAATCCTAATATGGAATAGCCGCTCCGCCCCTAAACTTTTAACAAACACACAAGATGAGGGGTAAAGTAGTTAAAAAGTTTATGTTCAGGTGATAAAATTACCACCCTCAAGTTATAAAAAGGAATACTTTAGATGCGATCTTTAATTTTTAACATTCTTTGATTAAAACCTTAATAATATTCAAAGTTTGAGCAAAGTCCCTTGACTTTGAACACCTCATTATATTACAATTAATAATTATATTTTTATAGTTTTGACATTAATTGTTTGATATTTTATGAGATTTATAATCCTATAAATTTAAAATCCCGCATTATAATACTATTAGAAACGCTTACAATAAACAAATTCAAACATTTTGATTGAATAAATGGATAAAAACTAAGTAAAAATAAGAAATAATGAATGGCAAAAGAATGTATCCATAGTGTTAAAAGAAATTGGTACATTTTACAAAAAAAATTGGTACATTTCACACATAACAAAGTGGTACATTAATAAAGAAGAATGGGTACATTATAAATAAATTAGGGTACAAATAAAAAATTAAAAAATTATGAGTACAAATGAATTTTTAAAAAATATAGGCACTAAAAAAAATTAATACATGGGTACAAAATAAAACTAAAAAGAAAATACTACAGATTTAAAAAAATGTTGCAAATTAAAAGTGGGTACAAACTAAAAATATAAATATGTAATACAAAGTTTAGGCATAAAACATAAATATACCATATGTAATTTTTCTATCATTGATTAAATATACAATGTCACGTGATGGTATACACATGGGTACAAACACAAATAAAACTTTATAAAATATGGGCACAAAAAGAAACTAATATATGAGTACAAATTAAAAATAGGTACAAACTAAAAAAAAAATATAGAAAAACTAATGAAAATGACTTGAAAACTTTGAATTTTAATGATAAGGACAAAATAAAGGGTATAAAAATATATAATGTATTAGGATTGACTTTTTAGTATAAAAATATGGTTTTTTGTTAAAGTAAACAGTATCGCGGGCTTTTTATTAAAACTTCCTAAAAATATATGATAAAAAATTTAGCCATAAATATAAATATACTAATTGTAACATTTTTAACACTAAAGGAATATATTTTAAAATAAAAATATTTTATTATTCAAATAATTAATGATGTTATTAATATCCAAAGCCTTTGATCAAAAATTGAAAATGAATAAGATTTTAATCAATGCAGTATCAAAAAGAAAGATATAAACCTAATTTCTCCAGCTATGAATCAGCCGTTGAACTCGATCTCGTAGCAGTTTTCGAAGTCATGGCGATTTTGAGTGGGTTGAAATGAGACGACGAGATTCTGAGGAGGATGAGAGGGATGGTTGTGGGTGCAATGGTGTTGGTCGACGTTGAGTGAGAGTGGAGAGATCTTAAAAGATGACAAATAAGAAGAATGAGAGAACCCAGAAACGTTTTGATAACAACACGAAGAACCCGGAAAAGTATGTTAATTTAATTTTAAATTTAAATTGATAAATAAGTTAAAGTTGTAATTTTTTTTATTTTTATTATTGTCAGTAAATGTGAGCTTTGCACTTTTTAAAATCATCATTTAACGATCAATATAACAAATTGATTAACGGTCGTATGATATTGGTACTTCTCATGCTAAACCCAAAACACGAATTGCCAGAAGTATCAAATGGAAATGGAACGAAAAGTTGATGGGATAAAAAATAATTTACCCAACCTCATTTTTTTTTTGTTGTTGTTGTTTTATTTGAGATGGATTCATGTTATCTTTTTCATTTAGGACCGTCGACACTACTGCGTGGCAGACAATTTATGTTGATGCAACTGGAGCATGCAATAGTAAGTGGGATCAGGATCCTCTTCTGATATAAGAATAAGGGTCCTTCTGATCAAGGAATGTGAATCGTTAGATGAAAATCTAACGGCTATAAATAGGAGGATCCCTTTAAAGTTATAATAATTATAACCGTTGGATTTTCATCCAACGGCCCACATTCCTTGGTCAGGATGATCCTCATCCTTAGATCAGGAGAGGATCCTGATCCTAGTAAGTGGTCGCTAGTTTTTTAACTTGTACGTACTCGGAAATGAAGACACATGAAATAAAATAAAGAAAAACTAATAAAAATAATTTGAAAACTTTGAATTTTAATGATAAGGATAAAATAAAAAATAAAATGAATAGTATCAGGTTTGACTTTTTAGTGTAAAAATGTGATTTTTCATTAAAATGAACAGTACCGTTGGTTTTTCGTTAAAACTCCCATAAAAAAAAGGGAAGAAGATGGATAAAGATGGATAAAGATCGAAGGATGGTGAGAAAGTTGGAAAGATATAAATAAAAAAAGGAAGTGTTATTAACATTCTAAAAATTTTATTCTATACTTATCACAAATGTATTTTCTTTTCTAATATAGAAAGTTTAGAATTTAGAATAAGATTTTTGAAGTACTAATAACAATTCGTATAAAAATAAACAAAAACAAAATCTTTCAACATTATTTTTGTAGCTACCCATTAAATTCAGATTCACTCTAAATCTCTGTGCCCAAAGTTTAAGGATTTTGAAATCTACACTACTTGATTTCGATTATACAGTCACAATTAGCCTATTCTACTGGTTCACCTCACAAAACTCCAAAACCAACTTCGAAATCTAGACCCCTCGTGCCCTTAAATAAAGGGCGGTTTTTTATTTTTTAGCAACGATAGATATATCATTAGAGGGCAGAGGCCAAACCAACTTCAAAACACAGCGAAAGAAGGTACAAAAGCAGTCCTTAGAACCAAGAGCGAAGCTGCAGAGGCGCAACCGGAAATCTAATCTTGGAGCGGTGGTTTCGCCCCTTTGATCCCACCGGAAATGATGAAATGCTGTCTGTTTCTGGGTTTTCCTACTGCTGCACCCAGGGTTCTAATTCTTTTTGAAAAAACCAGGCCGGCGTTTTGGTCCTGGTTAAATTTTTCTTTTAAAATCCTTCTGGGACGACGTCGTTCTATTAAAAATAAATAAATTATTTAAGCAGGGACCAGTCGTCTGTCATATCCCCTGTTTTCCAGTTTCCTCTTTAATTTGGGCCCGCCACATTTCGGTTTTAACTCCACCATCTTCTCTTTTGCTGACTTTTTGTTTGTATTATCCTTTTTTTTTTTTAAGTTTTAATATCCTCTTCATTTTCCCTATTCCACCATCTTCCTCTTTCTCAATTGTATTCCATATAAAAATATTTACTTAAAACTTCTAAATAGCAGATCACTTGATAATGCAGTTTAATGATATTTTTTTTACTTGTAAGTAAAAAAGTCTTAAGTTCAATTATTATGAAAAATAAATTTGAACCACATTATTATGACTAGCCTGGTGTGAAGTTTAACTCATTCCTCCTTAAGATAAATAATATTGTTCATTAATAATAATAAAAAAAACTCCCAAATAACGTGTAAACATTTTGTTATCCTTTTTCAAAAACTAACATAAGTATTGTTCAATGTTTATTTATAGAATATAGTACATTTATTAAGTGCAATAGGCTACGTCCCAGCCCGCCATTCAGCTAGTACCTAACGTCTTTTAGAACATTAGTTTGTATCGATAAATTATGAACAATGTTATTATTGTCTACTCGGATTTGGTTGTCTACATTTTTGAGATATTTTACCCGTTTAAGTTTCGCGCCTCCCCCTGACGATTCCTGGTTTCCCCACTGCTCAGAACAAAGGTATAAAACCAAACTACGAAAGGCCCTCATAAAGGAGATCAACGATGAAAAACGGCGGACTATCAAACCATTCGCAGTGCCAATACTCAGGTTATAGCGGACAAGACAATGAGCAACGGTGTTGGGTTGATGATGAATTCAAATGATGTGGTTGTCCACACATCTTTAATGATTGTAGGGAGCAATATTTCGTATCCTCCACGATATATTCAATAACTGTTTAACTGGCGTGCAACTTATGTCTTGCATGTGCAATTTAATTCACGTACAACTTTAGTTCTTAATGCCTCTTTGAGGATTTCCTCTCTCCCATTTTTGGCACGTTTTTCTTTGACAAAAAAGGAGAAGCTACCATAAAATGTGATGGGTAAAAAGCAGACAGTTGATATAAATGGCCAGAATTGATAATTATTTGTCGCAGAATATAATGCATAGCGTTGAAACATCATTTATGAACATATACCAAAGGTAGGTACATGTTCCACCATATGTATCACACTTTACATTTGTGGGACAATGCCACACGTCACATTTTGGATCAAGTGGACTTACTTCCGTCTAATGCATGTGCTAAAATATACAAAAATAAGTAATGTTATTCATACCATATTTTTGTATAACATTTCTATACCATCTTAGGTAGCATCTGATATGAACAGTCATATTATTTGAAAAATTTGCAAAACTCAAGTAAAATGAAGGAGAAAGACTCCTCATATACCACAATCATCATTTAATTAACTAGTTTTTCTTAATTATTAGTTTATTAAATAAGAAACTAAATTTAAAAATCTGATTAATTCAAATGATGTAGTTGTCTACATCAAATGCCACTTAAAAAGATATAAAAATATGATATATATAAACATAGTATGAATATTATTACTCTACAAAGATTTATTTGTATGGAAATAAATTATACATTTACTGTAGCGGTTGTGCTCAACTTGCGTGTGAACAGACTTTAGAAAAGGACTCTCCATTTCTTTTAAAAAGTGGGAGTTGTTGGGGGGTCAAATCATATCGAATTCGATTTGAACTGTTTATTTTTTTAAGTTGTATTTTGATAGGGATTTTTACTACATGTAAAAGTAGGAATAAAAATACTTAAAATACTTGCAAAAGTACTAGATAATTGCAATATAGTTAGCTCTAGTAAGGTCATTTTCCACAGAAATTGAATGAAAAATTTATGTCAAATCAAATCTTAATTAATTACTTAAAACATAATTTTTGAAAAAAATTGATTTTGTGATTTCAAATAATAAAAACGAATTTAAGAGAAATAATTAAATAAATTGGTAAAATAACATAAACTAAAAGAAAACAGCTTTTAAAAATTAAATTTTGAAAGCATTAGGATTCCGTCGTCATCTTAACAATCCTATGTCGTTCTTCTAATTACTTATGACTTACACATGAATATTTGAAGGTTAGGTTTTCTTAATATATGCCTACTTGGAACCCCAACATAGAGCATATATCAAACATGCAATCTGTCTGTGATATTCAGATTAAATCTAAACATGCAAGACTCATTAAGCTTTGTGAAACCTTTTGAAAGGCCATGCAACCCTTAAGACGTGGTATTTATTTTAAGTGAACTTGCATATATGAACCACAAGAAGCCTTCATCAATTTCAGGGACCGACCTCCAACCAAAATTGCATCAAATTACTTTTCTAAACATCCTAATGGTGATCAAGCATCAAGACAATTAGATAGCTTAAACTGGTGATTAATAATTCAAAACTGCATGCATAATATCATAAGCAAATTAAAAAGAAACTACATATTCTTACTAAGGCTCATGGCCTCGCCCTAGCAAAAAAAAGAATTAGTTACGAACAATCATAAAACAAAAGGAATTTTATTGAAAAATATAAAAATGATAGAAAACACCTTCAAATATAAATCTCAAAATTTATGTGTTCTTCTCTTCTCTCCCCAAAAACCCTAATGATTAAAAAGTCTTATTTATACAACTATACAATTAAAATACTTACAAGAAAAGGTCTTCTAAAAACTAGGAAACATAATAAGTTACGAGAAACTAGGAAACATAATCCTAATCAAATACGGGAAATCTGTCCAGCCACAAATTAGCCATGTTTCTAAATCTTTAGGGCTTCAAAACAGGCCTAAAGCGACATGAATTAAAGCTTGAGATGTGCTGAACATAATTGCAGAAGGCTTTGAACCCACAAGACATCATCTTGGACTTTAAAAAGCCCAAATAAGCCTCAAACGTCACTTTGACAGCATTGGGCGTTGCTCCTTTATTTCATTACCATAAATAAACCGCATGGTACAAAATCTGAAACTTTGACATGAATAAGTTCAGAGACACACGAATATCCTCCAATTGAAATCACTCCAAAATTCATCTGGTTGGCCACTTTTTGCTTAAGAGGAAGTCGAATGTCCTACATTAGAAATATAATTCAAAGTATCAAAATTCTTATAAAATAACTAATAAATTAATACTAAGATTAGGGTAAAATACATAATATAATATCTAGTCATCACACCTCATATATCATTCTTGCCAAATATTAGTCAAATCGGAAATATTTAAGGTATCTAATTGAGTTCAAAGAAGTTGACGAAAACTATGTTTTAAGAAATATTGAAATTTCATCGTAATAATTTAATGGGCAAATGAATTCAAATTGAATTGAATTTTTTTCAAGGATGATGTATGAATCGAGACTTACAAAATAGACGGTTTAGACTGTTGAAGTTCGTTGTGGAGTGGGTCTCACACACCTAATCTCCATTCTTTGAAAGAAAAAAAATATATATATATCTCTTTGCTTAAAGAACTTGTATATATGAATACTCTACGTATGTATGATGTATCTTTCCAACGGCAAGTTCTTTTTATTGGTTAAGGGATGAGCTTGGAGGACATTACAATGAAATTTTATAAGTTATGGGAAGTGATTTCCGTTTACTCTCTCTATTCTTTTGCACACGTGCGGGAAGAAAAAGAGTGATGAGTAATGTCACAATAGTTCTGGTGAGCAGGTGAGCAAAGTAATGAATGGTGGTTCTATTTCTCATTACATGTTTACTTTGGCAGTCGGCAATCACAACGGTTAATGATGGTTGGTTGCTTTTGCTTCTTCATCTATGATCTTTCTAACCTTTCAGTTGATTTAGTTTGAAGAATCAATGGGAAGAACAGTGGATTATATGTATGGGATGATAATAAATTGGAATCAGAAAGTAATAAATGGGAATGATACTAGGTTGTTTAAGTATAAGGTAAACTACCCTTCTGTGACAAAAGAAAAATGAAATAAACCACCCCTTCCTAATCGAAATGACACATGATTGTTTAGGTGCCGATTACAAGTTTTTAATCTGTGTTACTTATTTTTCTGATTCCTTAGGTGGTACTACGTACACACATGAATCAAGGTCATGAACTATATGATACGTGGCTGTTTAGGTATGTGATAATCATACCCCACAGTTATCTTATACCTAATTGTTCACGTATGAGATATATAACCGATTTTAACGTAAGGACAAATTCTATTTTGATTCCTTATGTGACAATAAAGGCGAAATTTTGTAAGGAGAGAAATGATACTTATACTTCGCATACGAATTCGAATCAATTTCAGATAAAAAGAGTGTTTAGAAATAGAGAATCCTGCAATTTGTCGAAACTTCTCATACTAGACCCATAACACGAATTGCCTAGGACCGAGGAGGAAAGAACCCTTTCCACAGTGCTCTTCAACCTTCAACTTTGACGGTCTTCACCAGACAATCGTACGAATTGTTATACATAATCTTCCCTTCCTTGCTCCGCCACTGATTCATCATTCTCGTCTTTTACCACATCGGCTGGACAACTCAAAGAAGTTGCCAGAAGGCCTTACGTGATCGACGCCAAACTATGGGCGGATATGTTGTCCTCAGAAACCCCATTTTCGAACACAAAACGTTCTGCTGATCATAACAAGCCAATTGTCCCATGTTCACCAAGAATGCTCTTTGGACATTAGGGAAAACCGCTTTCCAAAGTCCCCCAAAGCCTTCTATGCTAGAGTTTGAATAGAAAATGTGGGGTATTGTTGGAAACCTGTGTTATGTGGGACTGCCAGTCCCACATTGCCCATTCACCTTTTACAACAACTCTTTATAAGTGAGTTCACTCACTTATAGTTTGAATTGAATTGGGCCAAAGCCATGGACCAGCCTTAGACTTGGAGAGTTTGGGTGTATATATTAAATGTCAAAGATGGGCCTTGGGCCTTGGGGCTCGGATGGACAAAAAACCCAAGTATCATTTTTACGTTTTTGATCTTTTCATTCAGTTTTTTTTTTTCTTTCTGAAATGATAAAACCGATCAGTTATGAACGGTTTCAACTGCTCATTTATGAACAGTTTCAACTGCTCGTTTATGCCATTATATATGGCTGTCGGATCAGAAACAAGACATATCCTTTCCATCATATTCTTCACAGTTTACAGAGAAACACAACAACCAATTCGCCAAGAATCCGAGTTCGAGTGCAAGAACTTGGATTAGATAGTTGTATCCTGCAAGATAGATGTCCAAGGACTGCTGCACTGGTGTAGGGACGAATTTCTGTCTTAGGAGATTGCTTCTGCAAGCCTCTATCTGCAAGAAACAAGTCAGTGATTTGTGATTTTATATATAATCTCATTAAGTGTTTATGTTCTAATATATTGTGTTTGTCGTTGAATTTTCCATTCGAAATAAAACTGTGCAAATTGTTATATAATATACACTTGACGTTTGATTGGTTCTAACATTCTACTCGTACGATCTTGTTCAAAACATCGAAACACCCCGAATACCTAGCCTGCTTGCATCCTTACCTTAACAAGATCTGCAGGGCTTGCCACCAACTGCACTACTAGCAGTAAACAGAAGTATATACCATTACTTCCGAATCATTTACAGAATTTAAAACGAAATAAAATCAATTAGCCTACTCAATTACTTCAAACTGTCTACCTTAATGTACGTATTGTGTAATCATTCTATAGATACATTTTGGAGAGAGCAGCATGCAGAAATGCGAAATTATGCCGAATGATCTGATTGATTCTGAGAGGAATAACAGCAATATTAAAGCAACCACAGCTTAGCCATTAACAGATGACTAGTTATTTTATTGATTCCACTAAATTCGGGTGGATTTCTTAGGAACTGAACTGGGAGATGAAGGGGTTTCCATGGACAATTTTGATGCTACAAGCATCTTTTCAAATTTTTGGCCTCAAATCCAGGTAATGAATTGTTTCCTTGGTAATATCATTTATTTGAAATTTTTGATAGAGGGATTTGAAATATCTTTATAGGGTAAATAGCCAAAATGGTCCATAAGATTTGCATAACACATCATTTTGATCCCTGAAATTGTCTACTATCCATCATTTTGGTCCTTCCACTAAAAACTCCGTTAAGTGTCCTGGAGCTCTTGCCAGAAGTTTGGGTAATTTTTAAAACTTTGTAACTTAATCATTTCTTAACCAAATTTGACTCATAATATATCAAAATGAAGATAGGAAAGTGTACAAAAAGATTATACTTATTTGGAAGCTCAATGGTTGCTGGAGATAGCCGAAAAATAGCCTGAAATGTGATTGGTCCGTGAAAAAACTAGAAAACTCGCCGGAAACTGGGCAAACTTAAAACATTGTTCTTCAACACTCAACAAAATCAAGTGATTAAAAAATGAAAAGCATACTTCTCGACGAGACAAAGACAATGGTACCTTTTTCGATGGCTAACTCACCGTGGTATGGCTGGAAAACGGCTTGAAATTGGCTAACTTGAGACCAAGATAGCTAATTTTGAGCCGTGTTCCAGCCAAACCACTGATATTTAGCTATCAATAAAGGTACCATTCTCTTCATCTCATTGAGAAGTATGATTTTTTTTTTGAATCACTCAATTTCGTTGAGTATTGAAGAAGTTATGAACATTTAAAGTTTACCTAGTTTCCGGCGAGTTTTTCATTTTTCCCGCGGACCAGTCACCTTTGAGTCTATGTTCTGGCCATCACCGGCAACCATTGGGATTCCAAATAGGTATAATCTTGTTGTACACTTTCCTATCTTCATTTTGATATATTATGGGTCGAATTTGGTTGAGAAACGATTGAGTTACGAAACTTTGAAAATTGCACAAACTTCCGGCCAAGGGCTCCGCGACACTTAGCGGAAGGACCAAAATGATGGATAGTGGACAATCTCAAAGACCATTTCTATTGATTTTCAATCTCAGGGACCAAAGTGATTTTAAATTTCAGGATGAGTCCCTCAATGTACCTGGGCCTGTTGACAAACTACTATCTGATTATGCAAAGAGGTTTAATGAAATCAAGACACCTCGTAAGCTACTATGGAAGAAAAGTCTTGGTACTGTCAAGGTATGGTGATTGCATAATGTCATTTCATGCCCTTTTCTATTAGGAGGTTTTTGACCTGCTTACTGTTTCTTTATTTTCTGAATCACTGAATCGACGTTAACAACATGCATGGTGGTTGGTGTTGTTTTAGTTGGAGTTGCAATTTGACGAAGAGCAGTGCAATTCATGGTTGCTTCCGTACAAGCAGCAATTATAATGCATTCGTTACCTACTTTTTGCTATATTTATATTTTCTACTTTCAGCTGGACTTCTAAGGATCTTGCAGTTGCAATTTGGGTTCCAGTAGACGTACTTAATCGCAGGGTTAATTTCTGGATAAGCAAGGTATGCTTGATAAACTCATGCTTTCATGTTTCATAATTTACTTCTCGTCATTCAATACAAAAATAGATAGAGTGAGGGGGCGTTTGTTTGCCCTCACTAAGTTGGATTGGACTGGACTAGACTAGCTATTAGTCCAATACTGTGTTTGTTCCATGCTGGGACTAACATTAATGAGACTAAAGAGGACTAGCATGGACAAAACCCTTCACTAAGAGGTCTTAGCGAGACCCCCCAATAACCATTGGACTAGCTAAGACTATCCTCTCTTTCTCATCCTCGCCATGCTCAACGACCACTCCCGACAGACTCCTCATCATCTCCGGTCACCTAGATCAATCATTAACTTTCCGACTCTCTTTCAGATCCATTTCACAACCAACTTTCATATAAAATATACCAAATTGAAGATGGGAGTGACAAGATTACGATTTTACCTGAATCAAGGCTAAAATGTGATCGAATGTGCCCGGAAAATGGCCTGGAAGTCTCGGCCTGTTTGGACTTCTTCAAATCCATGACAGATTCGAGCATTCAAAGCTAAGATCTCGGTCCAGGGATGGTGATGAATTTTTTGGCGGTGCTAACTTCATCCAATTTAACGAGGGTTGGCCGAAAAACACATCGGAAAACCTGCAACTCGTCGGGAAAATTGAAGCCATGAGGTTCCGTTCGAACAACGCATAACTAGAGAGGGAGGGAGGATAGAGAAATAGAGACTGGAATCAATAAGGAGTTTGACCAGGAATGAGAAAGAGACATGAATTGAGGGGTCTAAAAGGAAAAAAAGAGGGAGAGTGTGGGACGATGAGAGAAAAGGAAAAGAGTGGGACGGAAATGGTAGGAAAAGATGGAGAAAAAGATAAGATCATAATAAAATATTAATAATTTATATATTAAATAATATAATATTAGAATTTGTTATTATCCAGCTTCTTAGTCCAATACTGCACCAAAGGCTTCACTAAGTTAGTCCAGTTTAGTCTAGTCTAAGCCAGTCCAGCTTAGTCCTTGAAGCTAATCCAGTCCGAGATAGTCCGGCGCAACAAACGCCCCCTGAGAGTATTAGAAACTCTGGATGCCGCACCAGTGGTTTGTTTAGATGGATTCGTACCTGTTACCGATTGAAGTTTTGAGATTTGGAAGTCAAGAGGAAAGTTCATACACTAGTCTCTTTTTTCCTACTGAAGGGAAATCTTGCAAAATCGCTTGGAGCAGAGCAGATTCTGAAGACCACGTGTTTACACTGGTAAAAAGGGTGATAACAATGGGAGCATTGTGGATCTTGTAGCTGGTGATGAGGAGGGAGAGAGCTCTGTAGCTTCCGTAGAGGATCAACTGCGCAAGGGAATGACTGTGTATGAGGTATGATGTGTTCGAGATTGCTAATCTCGCTTCCCCGAATGTGTTTTCATCTGTAATATTAGGGCCTTGTTAAAATATTTCTGACGAAAAACTAAAGGAAAGTTAATAAAATATGTTTGAAAACTTTGAGTTTTAAGTGAACAGTACCATGATTGACTTTTTAGTGTAAAAATATGTTTTTTGTTAAAGTGAACAGTACCGAGATCTTTTCGTTAAAGTAAGAGGGCGAAATTATCGCTTATGATACTATCTTCTAAAATAGTGCTGGATAATTTGTTTCTGCAAAGCTGTTTCTAATTTATCTCCATACACATTCCTGCAGATGTTCTGCATAGCGGATCCACCTTACGACAAGACTCTCCTGCAGCTACAGAGTTTCTTACCGGGTCTAGTCTCCGACGAGTAGTTAGAACTAAGAGATGGAATGCACTTCATGTAAAAGCAATTACTAAACAGAATTGCAATGTATTCAGAAAAAATGAAACCCTCATAGCCGCCGCTCCTTGCTCCGGTTTGGGGACGGCGGCAACCCAACCCCAAGCCGAGTATTTTGTGCATGCGCGGGAGGATATGTGGTTTAGTCGTTCGCACCAATAATTTTTCGTTTGAGATCAAACATTTTTGCATGTGGTCCAACATCCTAAGGGATAGGGTGTTGCGTTTCCACCTATGCATCTTAGATTCGAAACTACCCCTCCACTAAATTTTTGTAACAGTTTCAAACCCTCCCCTTACCTTTAGTAATAAATTAAAGTCACTAACTTAGTACTACGGTCTAGTGGTATTCCTCTGCACTTATAAGTGAGATATCTAAAGTTCAAGTCTTGCCAAATGCGAATTTGAACAACATTATTGTTAATATTTTAGTTTAGATAATATCGCTTTTCAAAAAAAAAACAAAAAATTTTTTTTTTTGCATATGGTTCAATATTTTAGTAGATAGAATGTTGAATATCTTGTATCCCGAGTTCAAAACTCTTATTTCCCCCATACTAGTTTCCAATCCTTTCCTCACCTTAATAATAATAAAAGTTTCCGTTTGCAATCTTAACGACGTTCTGCTTTTTTTGCTGGCTATATTTTACGACCTGGTCAAGACCGACATATCCGTTTAACGTTACAAAAAATGCAGAATAAAAAAAGGCAATGTGACCGTTACATAATCCCAAATTCAAAAACTACATCGAAACGAAACCCTCACCCAAAAAAAAAAAGAACCGAAATTCAGATAGATGAGAGAAGAAGCTCAAGAGCAGGATCAACTGGCAATGGCGACAGCAGAAGAGCAACTGCAGCAGCTCCGGTCCAAAGCCACGGAGCTCCTCCTCCGAGAAGAATGGCAGGAGTCCGTACAAGCATACTCTCACTTCATCACCCTCTGCCAATCCCACATCTCAAATTTCCCTCAAAACCCCGACCCCGATCATCTGCCCAAGCTCCGAAAATCCCTCTGCCTTGCCCTCTCCAACCGGGCCGAAGCGCGATCCAGGCTCCGAGATTTCGCTGAAGCATTGAGGGATTGCGATCGGGCATTGGAAATCGAGAGGGCCCATTTCAAGACTCTTGTCTGCAAAGGCAAGATCTTGCTGAATCTGAACAGGTATTCCATGGCGCTGGACTACTTTCGAACAGCTCAGCTCGACCCGCAGGCTAACGGGAGCTCTGTGGACCTCGATGGGTACTTGCAGAAGTCCAAGAAGCTCGAGCTGATGTCGAGAACTGGAGCCTTTGATCTCTCTGAATGGGTTGTTAACGGGTTTCGTGGGAAGCCTCTGGAACCGGCTGAGTACATTGGTGCAGTGCAGATCAAGAAATCGGAGATTAGAGGGCGTGGACTGTTTGTGACGAAGAACATTGACGCCGGAACTTTGGTGCTGGTCACGAAAGCGGTTGCTACAGAGAGAGGAATTTTTCCTGGTCAAGATTTGGATGAGAATACACAATTGGTCATGTGGAAGAACTTCACTGAAAAAGTGATGCATTCCGTGGCTAAATGTTCGAGAATCCGCAATTTGATTAGTACATTGTCGAGTGGGGAAGATGAGGATGAGCTTGAGGTCCCTGAGATCAATCGCTTTAAGCCCGAGGCGGAGCACAATGGCGGCTACGATAATGAGAATGAGCATGATGCGAGCAGGATGTTGAGCATATTGGATGTCAATTCACTTGTTGAGGATGCAATTTCTTCCAAGGTTTTGGGGAAGAACAACGATTACTACGGTGTTGGGCTGTGGGTGCTGGCTTCATTCATCAACCATTCATGTGTTCCGAATGCAAGACGTATGCATATAGGAGATTATGTAATGGTTCATGCTTCTAGAGATGTCAAGGCCGGGGAGGAGATAACATTTGCATATTTTGATGTGCTTTCGTCGTTGGAAAAGCGCAACGAAGGTAGCAAGACATGGGGTTTTAGATGTAACTGCAAGAGGTGCAAGTTTGAGGAGAAACTGTATTCTAGAGAAGACTTGAGAGAGATTGAGATGGGTCTCGAAAGAGGGATGGATGCCGGCGCAGCAGTTTACAAGCTGGAGGAAGGCATGAGGAGGTGGATGGTGAAGGAAAGGGAGAAAGGGTACTTGAGAGCATCGTTTTGGGAAGCATGCTCTCAGGCTTATGACTCAGAGAAGTCGGCAAAGGGGTGGGCAAGACGCATACCGCCAATGGAGACAGTGGTTGATAGCGTTGTGGAAGCGGTGGGAAGTGACGAGAGGGTGCTGAAGATGGTGGCGGAGAAGTTGAAGAGACGTGGTGGAGGAATGGTGGAAATGGAGAGAGCTATGAAGTTGGGAAGAGGGGTGTATGGGAAAGTAGTGAAAAAGCAAGCAATGAAGACTCTTCTTGGTTTAGGCATTCTTTAATTAAAGCTATTAACTAATAGCCTAAATTTTCAATCTTTATATTTTCTTGTATTAGCAAATAATCCACTGATGATCTGATTTCTTGTTCAACCAATGCAATTTTTTTATTTTTCAACAAGTCGATATTTTGAACTACTCCAATTTGGGAGCAGATGACGACATTTTCGTCAATGGCGCGTGGCTTGAAGCTAATATACCAGAAAATAGCTTTGGAATTGCTTTTACAGCAAATAAACACCCCGGAAAACCAGATCGAATTGTAGATCAGGAGATCAGTTTCTTCTTCTTCTTCTTCTTCTTCTCCTCCTCCTCCTCTGGTCTTTCATCATCAATCCTGTTCTGGCTCGAAAAATTGCATGAAACCAGGGATACAGCCCGAAGCCGAAGAAAGCTTTGCAGAATATGTAGCAACAAGAAAACAGACTCCTAATGATTGCCAAGTCATAAAGGTCATGCTAACATCCATCAAAACTACCTCCAACAGAAGAAAGAATTCCAGAAATTACCTTCCAGACAGGCGTAAAGCAGCTAGCAGCCCAGCAAATTACGCACAGCAGAGCAGCCAAGGAGCCAGCTTTCGCATCCAGACAGGCGTAAAACACCAAATAGACTAAAGCCAACAAGAGGCCAACGTTGAAATTCATAACAACATGGTCTCCCAACACTGAAAACCCGAAATGCAGCATCTTCCGCAATCAATAACATTTATGTATGACAAGGAGCTCTAGTTCATAATGCACCTACAAACAAATTGGATACATTTCTTATACTATGGGAACGTAGAAGCATCGTTCTAATGTAAAACGAAACAAAACTTTCAAATAACTGGAACAAGCGAACGTTATTATACGAACATAACTTGGCAAGAAATATTAGAAAATTCCCATTCGTTCTAAACAGAAACAAAAGAGAGCACTGGGAAAAATTATATTAATAATCAATGAAAAAGAAATCTCTTTGTTCTAATGCAGAATGGAGAAAGGTTTATCAAGCCTCAGTTGAAGTCCTTCAATCTTTTCTTAAGCGTATCAATTGATTTCTTACGAGCACTTTGCTTGGTATTCCTGTTTGAAAGGCTCCCAAAAATACCATCAGCAGAATCCTTGAATTTCTCGCAGATACTAGCCACCTTTTTATAATCCAAAGCATTGTAGTTTTTCTCCCTTATCACTGGATTCATGAAGTTCTCTGGCTGACTGCTTGACAAAAGGTTTATCAGTTGTCGTGCTTCTATCAAGCAACCTCTAAAACTACCTTCTTTGTAAATTTCGCTCAAGCCGGTACTGTGAAACCTCTCGTCTGCAAAATTCTCCAACATCTTCAAATCGTAGTTGATACCCATAACTGCATTAGCATTGAACCTCTTGACGCTATCACTTAGAAAAGTCGACACTATAGTGTTAGAAATGTGTTCGAGAGCCCCACTTCCGACCTTGTATAAAGCATCCAAAGGTAAAATTTGTTGTGCTGTCGACATAAGAGTATCGAGGTAAATAACAACTTCATTTATACACTCATTTCCATTCTGTGGCATTTCCTCCATAGTCCAATTGATATTCTCTGTAAGTGCCATGAACTCATCCAACTTAGTGTTTACAAACTTCAGCAAAGCAAGATAAGCTTCATCCCTTGAAGTCTTTAGAACCACCTTAGCAGTTAAACTAGCTTGAGGCCTCTCAACTGAACGGATTGGGATCCGACATAGTTGGGCTGCATGACGAAGAAAATAGTCACAAGCTCTTTCAAGTACCGATATGTTTGCAGCAATCTGCATCGCTTGAGAGACACCAATGTTACCGCTTTGAATTGTATTAAGTATCACCTCATTTAAGACATCAATCAAGAGTTTGTCCAGATACTTCCTCACAACATCATAATAATTAGTATGTGCCCCATGAGACAAGTAATCAACAGACCCTTTGATGAATGATCTGACAATTCGGCAGGTATCAGGTACTGCAGAGGAGAATGGTGCAATATATGGAAAAGCCGGTATTATATCTGATGTCTGGAGATTGAATGACAGGACATTACTTTCGTAGTCAGTGTCCTTTTTCAAGACCATCTGCTCATAGGTATCATTGGCAATAACATTTGCGATTTGTTTCCGACACTCTTCTGAAAGAAGCTCGTGGTATTTCTTTCGGCTCTTGTCAAGCGTCTCAAGAAGTGGTCCCACTTCATATCCATATTGTCTAAGAGTAGAGCCAAGAAGAGTCACATAATCCTTTACCAAAAGAAGATGGGTTGCAGAATTCATAAGGGAGAATTGTTCCTCTACCAGAGATTTCATTTTCGCTAAAGCTGTGTCCCACATTGTTTCAACTTGCTCGGCTAACAGCAGGCCCCCAGCAGTCCTCAATACACGATCCTCCACTATGAAGTATCCAGCAATTTGAGCCAAAAAAGTTTGGTAGGATTCAACAAAAGGCTGTGCTGAAGAGATCTGCAAGTCCGAATTAAGCTGCAGCAATCGATTTCTGTAGTAATATTCCCAAAACTGCTCTTGGATTCCAAGGCAACTTTGGATGTGATATGCCCTGTATAGAGGAGTCAAATCAACCTTCAAAATAGATTCTTCAACAATCTCTTCAACATCTAAAGTATATGCGAAATCTCCCAGCCCCGAAATATTCTGTTCCTCAACTACCCTTTGGAGTTCGAGAATTTCCTCAGCCTTCTGACGGGCAGATGCAGCATGGCCTATTGCGGTTTGTCCAATATCCTTTGCAGAACTCCTTATGTGAACCAGCCATTCATTGAATTGACTGGTTACTTTCTTCTCAATGTGCAATTTAATGATCGGAATTCTCTTCTCTATGACCATTCTTAGTGTCCTAACAGGAATATTCTGCAAGTAATTTTTCTCAATCAAATCCAAAGTCTTCAATGCCGGGTAAAACTGGCCTTCGGAAATGTGTTTATTAAACTTAACACAGAGCTCCAACACCTGTACACAGTTCTTGGACATTTTGATAGCTTCCGTCACATTCTTTTTTATTGAATAAGATTCAAGAAGCTCCTCGAGTTTAATCAGCAAAGCGCTCCCGACCTCTTGCAACTTGAAATTATCACTAGAGAGCTGGCCTTTGAGCTCTTCGGCGTCAACCAACACACCACGAAGCTCATCAACTGCAAGAATGAATTCCTCATAATGAGTCTTGCAGAGCTCCTCAATTTCGACTTCCTTCTTTTTTACAACATGCTTGAGCTGGTGGAGGAGTGATTCTGGCCTCCCCATCTCAAATGCATGCCGGACAATAGGACCGAGGTCATCTCCATTCCCAATCAATGTAGCAAGAACCAAGTCCTCACCAGTATCCCCATTCTCTGTAGGAATTCTTCTCCTCGCTTTTGACTCCATTATTCTGAAAGAAACAACAAAAAACAAACAAAACACTTTTAAATCAAATTACACACAACGAGAACAGAATTAAGTAAAAATTTAAGCTGAACAAAACACACAAGCAAATTTATACCTTACTCATCCTAATTAAAACAGAACATAATCATTTCTCATAACCTAATACATACATATCCATAACAGATTAAGGGGATTACAATGCACATTCTTAGAAAAAATCCAGGTGGGTTGCCCGAAGAAGGCGAAAATATTTGCCTATAACCCAATTAACCCTAATTAAGTTACCCATTTACTGCTCAGAAAAATAATCAGCAAAAAAGGAGAATTTGGGGGCGAAATGCACCTGAAAAAACAACCAAAAAATCAATAAAAATGGAAACTTTTTCTCTTAATATGTTAGAGGAGCATTCTAAATCACACTAATATCGGCATTATTTACGCCTTCACAGCCTAAAAATGGTGGAAAATTGAAACATCAGTAAGAAAAAGCAAGATAAAAACAACCCAGAAAAGGAAACAAACCAAGAATTCAATCGATCAATTCAAAAAACAGAAGGAAAAAACATAGAATAAAAAACCCAGATGTATTTTCGACAAAATGCGAAAGCTTTGATTGTTAAAAGGGATAACTTACAGAGAGAAGCTGTTTATTTTCTTCTTCCTCCAAATCTAAAGAGAAAATGCGATTATTCCAATGGAATTATTTGAAAAAAAAAAAAAAAAAAACGAAAAGCCTTTACTTTTCCTGTTTATTCTGTTGTTTATTTTCCATTTCGAAATGGATTATGCTTTTCTGCGTGCAATTGTTCGAGCTGGGAATTTGGCATTCCGCAACAAAGTTTTTAACTTTTTTCATCTTTTTGCGATGCTGCCTATGCGAGTGAGGCGGAGGCCGGAGTCTTTCGTCCATGGAGATTTTCGCGCACTCGGTTTCTTATTGGCGAGTGAAAGAGAAGACGGGCCCACCCTTTCTGGGTCCCACTCCCATTTGAACAACCTCAATTCTCTGCTGGGTTCAAATGTTTATTTTACCCTTACACAAAAGTTAAAAAGATGAAAATTTTCAAGGACTACAATGTCACTAAATCATTTTTTTCATTCCGTTTAGAAGTGTTTTTAAAATAAGTAAAAATATTTTTAGTAAAATTGATTTTAGATTTCAAAAGCATTTCAAGTATTTTAAAAAAAAAAATCACATATGTGCTTCTTGTAAAAAAGATCTTTCAAATGCTTTTTCAAGATCTACTTAGATTATTACTAAAAATTGGCTTTAAAATTTTTTTTACTAAAAACGTTTTCAGTCAACTTAAAAGCACTCTCCACACAAATAATTAAAAAGTATACACTACGTGAGATTTTGTATTTGAACTCTCCTCCTTTTATATGACTTGTCTTGAAAAAAGTTTACTCTATTTCTTCGTATGATCGTCTAACGATAATGACGTAAGTGATCTTAAAACTAACAGTTAAAAATCCAATACTAATCTAAGAAGTGGTTCCAAACTAATCTGAAATCTTGGTCTCTTGATCCTGACTTGTGTAAGTGTATTACACAAGTGCACAAATGGGTGCAAGTGTAACAAGTCAAGAGAATAGTTCAACAATTGGCTTAGTGATTGTGTTCCGCTAAGGAATAAGGAGGTTTCGTGCTGAAGAACAAAGTCTCATATCGAAAACTTCACAAGATAAGTTATAATTTATATTGAATAGTTTCACTTTTAATTGCACTGATTCCTTCACATGGCGGGATGTCGGGTTATGCAACTAGTACAATTAGTAGAGCACTGGCCCAAGTGCTTCGCAAAAACATTTATATTATGGGATAGGCACGAGCGCACTTTATCCATTCTCTAAGTTGGTGACTCCTCTTGGCTTGTTTTATTACAAAATGCTTAACATAATCATAAAAGTTTTGGATAAACCTAAATCCCAAAGTTTATGGAGCTTAATTATGCTTATGGCTAGATTACAAAATGGATGTGACATGGTTCGTCAAAAGTCATTAGCCACCAACCAAAGAAAACTAATGAGAGACCAATAGTTTATTCAAGTTTTAGTTGCATATGCCAGGCACAAGCCATGGCTTAATTACCTCGTCAAACCTAAAACCCACAACACACGTGTTTAGTATATTATCAATATACTAAAATTCAGTTCAAAAACCAATGTTCACCAGCAGTAAATGACGAAAATGGACCTCAACAAACTGCACGCCCCTGTTGTTTCTCCTCCTTGGCACAGTAAAATGACGCATTTGTCCATGTTGGCCATAAGTCCATCGTCATCCAAGCGTCTGCTTCGACTACATCTTCTCGTTTTTTCCTTCCGTTTCTGCTTCTTTCTCACACAAATCTCTGCTTATGTTACTCTCGCACTCGTCTTTTTGTCGCTCCCAAATCTAAGTTTCTTTCTCTCACGGAATGTATATTATATATTTATATGTACGCATCATTACCTGATTTACTTTGTTTAAGTTAATTACGAACGAGCTCTTGTTATATTAATATCTATTTTTTCAATGTTGACAATGTCTCACGATCGAAATCATCATCCCATCCACGCTAATAATTCTTTGATTGTAAAAACTTGATACAAAATTACGTTTTTATAATGATAGTTACAAATCTCAGATCGATAAATTGACAAAATAAATGGCAATATATAATGCCTATTTTTATTCTCAATACCACTTATACCTTTTGAATAAATGGAGTTACACATGCCTCTTCCATCGTTATCCTCTAATATTTTCAATACAAAAAATATACATAGAGGATTATGATGCCAACTAATCACGGTTATGATTAATAAGTTCTCATTAGTCATTATTTTACTCATAATAATACAATCCACCTGGCACCAACTACCCCCTCCCCTTGCATGCTTAATGGAAACGAGCCAAAATAGACTATTTAATTTATCTCGTTGAAATGCTCATGAGATTAGCTCAAAACATTCCTGCCACGTGGTCAGTTTAACGTTAATCTTGAGGAGTGAGGATCCTTGCCGAATCATTCAGAAATCTTCCAATTATATTCGTTCATCCTACATCGTACGATCAGTTTTTATCAAGTATTGTTTATATTCAATTTCAAATTAAAAAAATTACAATGATTTCTGAATACACGATGTACGATGAACGGATGTGATTAGAGGATTTATTGAGGATCCTCCTGGAATCTTAAGAAACCAAACATGCCATTCACGTGACATTTAAAAATTCTTATGTATGTTCAAGAAAATTGAAGCAATGTTCTTTCAACTTTAATCCAATTGAAGTAATAGGCTCAACTAAAAATTTGTGATCGTTGGACCCTTAACTTATCAAAACGTACAAATATGATCATTTTTGTCAAATCCATTATAACTTCCGTCGAAATGAGTCACTTATCATGCACGCGAGGCTAAATGAAGGAGCAATATGGGAAACTAAATGATAAAAATTGAAGAAATAGTTCTTCAACTTTAACTCAATTGGAGCAATGATCCATCAGCTTTAAAACAATTCTACAAATGGTACTTCCAACATCTCTTAATTTGACGGATGTTCTAACGAAATTAACAAAAAAACCTATAACTACACATTTTAATGAATCAAAAGAACACTAATTGCAGATTTAAAATTGGAGTCATAGCCACAATTTTCATTTAGATGCTTAGGGACTCTGAAATAGTATATCTTAATAAAATCCGTTAGATGCTTAGGGACTCCGAAATAGTATATCTTTATAATATCCGAAGTAGAATACTCGAGAAAGTGTCGTCAAAAATAAGAATTTTTTCATCCGATCCGAAGCCTGAAAACTAAAAAAGTGTGGGAGAAGTAAAAAGGGGGTGTGTGGATATCACATCTTTTTTTATTGTAATCGGAATACGAATAGTATACCACGTGTTTTTATAAAAGTGATAAAAAAATTTATTTTTTAAGTTATTAACTTTTTAACACACATATCATATTATTTATATAATGATATATGATGTACTACTCTATGTACCGGTCACACTAAATAATATCTCGTAAAGAATAATCGAATCAAAGGGCAAATGTGCATCCATGGTCCCCACTGACGACATGCAAGATAAGCACCACAAATAAACCCGCCTACAATTCTACCGTAGTGCTTATCCTTTTCTACCCTTTTGAGAATGGACACGCGTCAGCTCACTAAACGGGAAAGATAGCTACCTCAGCCTACCTTGTAGACTAAGCTCCGGCAATTACTCGGGTGGGAATAACCTCCTTCCTCGCTCTCTACCTAATTTTCTCTTTTTTTTTTCTTTTTTTTTTTTAATCAAACGAGAGATTTGTTAAACGAGATGTTAGATTATGAGTTAGCAGAATTTGAAATTACACCGTAATACAAGAACAACACTACTCTTTAATACTGTGATAAAAAGTCACTTGCATCTCTACCTAATTTTCTTAATTATCTATTTTCCACGGTATTGGGATTTAGTGGAAGCTGAATAATGTTGAATTAATTAAAAATTAAATTTGATTGTCTTGTATTGCAAGTGTAGTCAATTACGTATGTATTAATAATAAATTATTGTTTTAATCACATGTCAATTGTAAGATAATTTTGATTGATTTTCCGTATACGTAAAAAATTACTGTTATAATGTTTGTTCAAACATCGTAAATAATCGTACCAAATATGTGAATTGATGTACACGTCAATAACATTTTATTAAAAACTGTTTATGTAAATTTGACTTATTATTCTAAACATGTATTATTGTATGCTGAACTCAATTAGTATGCTTTAAATAGTTACTAAATTATATTTACCAAGTCACCATACACTTACGTTAACGTATACTTACTAGAGTTTTACTTAATTACTTGACTTATTATTTGTTTCGTTCACACAGAAGAAGAAGAAGACAAATAAAAAAGAGTGTTGAGTGGGTTTTAGTCATCACTAGAAAACAAATTGAGTTGTAGGAAGCAAAGTAAGGGATCGAGATCATAGATTTCTTGAGAAAAATTCTTACGAAGTTTTGTCATAGCATCTATAACGGCTTCCGATTTAGGCGGACGAAATATTCAATGTTTTTAGGTGTACAAATTGGTATAATTCAAAGATTCCAATTTCATTTTGTTCCATTCAAAGATTCTAATTATTTGACCATTTACTACCTAAGAAAATACTTTTCCTTTTACTAACGCGATATTAATCTTTAACTTAATATGTGAAGGAGAGATTCGAAATTGATTACACATACGAGTAACGCATCTGTTTTAACTAATATAACTACACAAGCATCTGATTGTTTACGAAAATGATTTCTCCATATTCGTTTTATTAGGTTTAAGATGATAGTAGACTATAGTCAATATACTATAAAAAAATTTGGAAAAAAATATATATACTATAAATTTTCTCTTGAAAATTTTCACACCATTTATCAAAAGTACTAGCAACTTCCCTCTTTTGGATATATATAGAGCGAAAGAGTTACGAGAAATCTTTCAATATACTCTAAATATGATGCAATACATAACATATTATCATAAATTTAGTAGTGGAAAGTTTTCTTTCTAGTGTTTCTCAAATTGCATAATTATATGCGGTATAACACTATTGGTTCAGTCACGCTGAAAAAAAATCTCTTGACCATTACAAAGAATAATCCCAATAGAATAATGCTATCCGGATAAAGTTTGTGACAAGTGCAAGGAACCTTGGACAAAAGCCAAATTATTGGACAGCTTGGTTTACTTGCACGAGTACGCTTTCCACATTCCATTCCTAGGCAGCCAAAGTCAAATGATTAACCAATCAGAGCCACGGGACGCAGACAAAACGACAAACACAATCAACCATAAAAGGAGCAACCCTCTCCGTTCAAACATTTCAAACGCCTTCATTTCCTTTCTACTCCTGTAACCCTAGAACCTCATCCACCAGCAGCTTTGTCTTTGTGTCTTCGTGTCTTTGTCTTTTTTTTTTTTCTTTTTTTTTTTTTGATTATTTTTCTGAGGGAGGTCCAAAAATGGAGGCAAAACGAAGCTCCGACCTTCCTCCTGGTTTTAGATTCCACCCAACTGATGAGGAGCTCATCGTTTTTTACCTAAAAAACCAAGCCTCCTCAAGGCCCTGCCCTGTGTCCATCATCCCAGAGGTTGATATTTACAAGTTTGACCCGTGGGAGTTACCTGGTTAGTATCGTAATTTAGACGTCCAAAGCGGAGAAGGACTTACCTACACGCTCGGGATGTCACTATGACAGTGATGTCACCATGACAATATCTTAGCCCAATCGTGCGCACTGCATGCGAGAAAAGTTATATCATAGTTATATCGTATGATAGTGCGCGATTGGCTTAAGATACCATTGGAGTGACATCCCAAGCCTAGGCGAGTTTCTCTCGGCCAAAGGGGCCTTAAGAGAACTTGCTTACCCTGATTTTTTATTGATCGTAACTTGGTATTGTTTATGATGTTCAGAGAAGGCAGAGTTTGGAGAGAGCGAATGGTACTTCTTCACCCCGAGAGACCGAAAGTACCCGAACGGGGTGCGCCCGAATCGGGCAACCGTATCGGGTTACTGGAAAGCCACGGGAACAGACAAGGCGATTTACAGCGAGTCCAAGTACGTGGGGGTGAAGAAAGCTCTTGTGTTTTACCAGGGCAGGCCGCCAAAGGGGGTCAAGTCGGACTGGATTATGCACGAGTATCGCTTAAGCGACTCGCGAAAACAACAAGCCAACAAGCACCTCGGGTCCATGAGAGTAAGCCACTTTGTCATCGTTCAGTCAGGCATTTTAGCAAACACTTGACTGTAGACTGACAATCGCTTTGTATTTCGCTTTGTATTTGTTGAATTTTAGCTGGATGATTGGGTCCTCTGCAGGATCTACAAAAAAAAGCATCTGGGCAAAGCTTATCTGGATCAAAAAGTGGAAGAAGATCAAAAAATTGAGATGAAAACACCAGAAACGGCGAAAACCAACGAGGAACAAGTGATGTTGAAATTTCCACGGGCCTGTTCGATAACTAGCTTACTGGACATGGACTACTTGGGCTCGATCTCCCAACTTTTTAGTGACAATAATTCTGGATACGATTTTCAGAACAGCATGGCCGGCGCAGGAGCCGGCCAGGCTCAAATGTTTCAGTTCGGGGAAACGCAGAATTACCAAAACACGATGGACTCCGGTAAATTCCAAGTGACGGCTCAGAATAGCGTTTTTGACCACCTACCGTGGTTTGGACCGTAATTAAACAATGAAAATCTGGGTGTTTTAGATGGGAAATTAAGGTGGTAAAAAGAATGTTGTAATAAAATGGTGGGTTGTGAGAGGAGTTGAATTATTTTAAACAAATTGTGAAATGGATTTGAGCTGTTTAATTTGAATTCTTACAAAGAAGATGATTTTGGGTAATTTTAAAGGAACTTTAACGAAAAGCTCGAGGAACTGTTTATTTTAATCAAAAATCACATATTTACACTAAAAAGTCAATCATGGTACTATTCATTTTACCATTTATTTTGTCATTATCGTTAAAACTCAAAGTTTTCCTTAATTTTAATTTTTACCCATATTCTAAAGGAGCACCATTTATTTACATCATAAGTAATAAGTATAATTAAGATAGAAATTGGCTTATTATATTGAAACCCCACATTTGTTGAATACATCTCACATACTTAATACACTCCCATTTGCTTTTTTAATTTAAACTTATCTTAATACACCCCCATTTACTTTCCTATAATATCCTCACACCCTATACTCTCACCATATAACTTACATTTTCTACATACACCCCACATTATCTTTTTTAATTTAAACTTGTCTTAATACACCCCATTTACTTTCTTATAATACCCTCATACCATACACTTTGACCATATAACTTACATTTTTTATGTACACCCCACATTCTTCAAATTTTAAGTGCAAATACATAAGGTCATCCAAAAGTGCCTTCGGTGTAAAGCTGAAGCTGGCGTGATTTCGATTTTTTTTTTTTAATTTTTCTATTGGAATGGTGCCAACAATTGTTTGATTATTTGCATGTGTTTATCCCTTCATGTTTCTCTATCCCTTCCATGGAAAGCGGTGGAAGGCTGTGGGTATTTCGTACCAGTAGATGAGGAATATGATTTTCGCAACAGTGGATGAGGAAGATGAGGAAGATAAAAAAAATAAAAAAAATATGGTAGCTATAGAAGTGTAGAGCTTTATACACAGTAGGAGCAATGGCATTGGGCAATGGGGATTAAATAAATATTAGGGTTGATGATGATGATTCCTCTTATTTTCATTTGATTGAATCATGGGAATGGATTTAGTTATTGAATCATTGAATTAGAGGAAGAGATTAGGTTGTTACGCTACTTTTAAAATCAAGGGATATTTGTGATCTAATATGGCTAAGGTTTATTAGATGTGTGATTCTCATCATCAATCATATTTGTTTTTAATGGATATCATTCATAACACATTTATATGCATGTCAATGTCGTTGAAATCACTAAAACAATGAAAATACGAAGTCTTACCTCATGTAAAGTTTTTGAAACGTTGATTTCACGTTTCATTCATCAAGAATAATTTTTTCAATTAACATGTTTGTAGTTTCATTAATTATATAGTGGAGGATGAGAGTAGTTTTGAGAGTTGAAGAAAATAAATAAACTTGGGATATACATGTGAAAAGTAATTTGAATTTTTTTTTTTTTAACCTTATAAGGTGGAAATTGTCATTAGATATTATGTATGTAAGTCATTTAATATTAAATTTTAATGAGATGTGTATTCAACATATTATGGGGTGCTAATAGAAAAAAAAATCTAGAAATTAAGTATAATAATGATGGACAACAAACTCAAATCCTTTCACATATGAGAAATGCTGAGGAGACTCTTTCAAAGTGGAGTTCTTCATAAACTCTCTGTCACCTCAAAGTTTAACAGCAGTTTCCGTTATGTCATATTGTCAATATTATCGATTCGGTCCATAATTCAATTTTACAATTGTTGATAACAAAACGATATATCCATTATTTTTTTGTCTCTCACACACATTCAGGTTTCATTTTCACTGTATTTTTTTTATTAATTTATTCAATTTAATAGTAAAAAATAAAGAAAAATGTCTAAACTTTTTTATATATGTAAGCCACATACTAAACGCACGTTAACACACCCCGATTCGAATTATTTACTTAAATACTCAGATCAAAACATATTGACCGACATCTGAAAAGTAACAAAGCCATAAAATAATAGAAATAGGGAAAAGTACGAGTAAATTACAACTTGAATAATTAAAGTAAAAGTGGGTATCCGAGTGAGGTTGAAATTGTGGTTCATGATTTGTGGGGAGTTTGTGGTAGGGAAAGCAATGTGATTTGAGCACGTCTTCTCTCCGCTGCAGATCGAGGCTATGATGGCAAGGGGAGGGTGCAACTTTTGAGGTGGAAAGGGGTCTCCAAAATTTCTTTTTAGTGCGATTCTCTCCGAATCGTTTCAGCATTACATGATAATTCTACAGTTCTACTAATATCTCTGCAGTCGGACATATTGTGGAAGACACCAAGGTTCTGCTAAATGAGGTCACTAGAGCTTCATTTGCCCATACGCGCTGCCAAGCTAATGGTATCGCTTATCGTCTAGCTCAGCTTGCTCTCCAAATTGATGGTGTTCGGGCTTGGTTTGTTGAACCACCCATGAGACACGGTTTAGTTTTAACACAAAATACTACTTGATCAGTTTGAGATACTGTCACAGTCGCGTTTGAGAAAAGATCTCTCCTTTCTCACCTCAAGTCATGAATTTTTGCGAGCCTTTATAATTATTAAAAATCATGGTCGGAAAGAATTAGGTTAAGGGCACAAAAGAGGTGAAACTGAGCATGTAAAGATTGTTAACAAAGCCGTAGCTAATTTCTCACTAATCCCCAAGTCCCAACCACTTAACTAGCTAATTAGCTATTTAAATCTTTAACTACTTCATCTTTGCCACTATAAAATCAACCCCCAAGCATTTCAACATTGCCCTCTGTGTGTGAGGCATCTGATCAAATGGAAGATCAAGAAAGTAACATTTTATTAGCTTTTTCTTCCCAAGATGGAGTTTTCATGGTACTCTGCATGGTTTTGTCGTGGATATTCATCCACAGATGGAGCCAGAGGAACAAAAAAGGCCCCAAAACATGGCCTCTCGTCGGAGCAGCGATCGAACAGTTCACCAACTACGACAGAATGCACGATTGGCTCGTCAAGTACCTCTCGGAGTCAAACTCCGTCGTCGTCCCAATGCCATTCACAACTTACACTTACATTGCAGATCCTGCGAATGTAGAACATGTCCTCAAGACCAACTTTGCAAACTACCCTAAGGTGATATTTCTTCGGCGCCGTTACTAATTGTGTTGATTTGGTTGGTTCTTGTTTTTGTTTAATTTTGTGTTGATCTCCGGCGCGTTTTGTTAATTTTAAGGGTGAAGTGTATCGTTCGTACATGGAAGTACTGCTCGGAGATGGGATCTTCAATGTGGATGGAGAGCTTTGGAGGAAACAGAGAAAGACTGCAAGCTTTGAATTTGCGTCCAAGAATTTGAGGGATTTCAGCACTGTGGTTTTCAGAGATTACAGTCTCAAGCTCCATTCGAGTCTCAGCCGAGCGTCTTTTCAAGGCCAACAAGTCGATATGCAGGTGGAAACACCTTCGTTACAGCGTCTGTATTGTTGTCGTCTTGATAGAGATGGTTTTAATTCGTTGGACGGTATGAGAAATGAATATATGTTCTTTGTGCAGGAACTGCTGATGAGGATGACTTTGGACTCCATCTGCAAGGTGGGATTTGGTGTGGAAATTGGAACTCTGGCTCCCAATCTGCCGGACAATCACTTTGCCAAGGCATTTGACACTGCAAACATCATCGTGACGCTTCGATTTATCGATCCTCTGTGGAGAATAAAGAGATACTTGAATGTGGGATCAGAAGCTTTACTTGACAAGAGCATTAAAACCATTGATGATTTTACATACTCTGTTATTAGAAGAAGGAAAGCAGAGATCAAAGAAACTCAGCAGAGTTCTGAAAACAACAAGGTAACACAGAACGTTACTTTTTGTTTGCAGGATGAAGAAAACAGATTCATAATCCGATTAACCTAATTTGTGATCAGATGAAGCATGATTTACTGTCGAGATTCATCGAGTTAGGCAAAGACTCGGAAAGCGATTTAACTGACAAAAGCCTGAGAGACGTTGTTCTTAACTTTGTAATAGCCGGGCGGGACACAACAGCAACTACTCTCTCATGGGCCATATACATGGTAATGACTCACCCCCATGTAGCTGAGAAGCTCTATTCCGAGCTGAAAACTTTTGAAGAAGATCAGGCAAGAGAAGAGAAGGTTTCGTTGCACCCATATGACACAGAGAACCTTGAATTATTCAATCGAAGAGTTGCGCAATTTGCAGGACTGCTGAGTTACGACTCGCTGGGGAAACTGTATTATTTGCATGCTGTTATTACAGAGACGCTTCGTCTGTACCCTGCAGTCCCTCAGGTATGCATCATACCTAACTAAAACGTTACTGTCGATATTGTTGCTCTAAGTAATCTACATGGCTGCAGGATCCTAAAGGCATCTTGGAGGATGATGTTCTACCAGATGGAACCAAAGTCAAAGCAGGAGGAATGGTGACTTATGTTCCCTACTCAATGGGTAGAATGGAGTACAATTGGGGACCTGATGCAGCTTCGTTTAAGCCCGAGAGATGGCTCAAAGAGGGTTTCTTCCAAAATGCATCGCCGTTCAAGTTCACCGCATTTCAGGTTAGTTTACCTAGCAATCTTAGCCGTATATTCATTCTAAAGTCCAGGTCATAAACATAAACAGTCGATTACCTCTGATTTGCAGGCAGGACCAAGAATTTGCCTAGGGAAGGACTCTGCATACCTCCAAATGAAGATGGCCCTGGCCATTCTGTGCCGATTTTACACCTTCACTTTGGTCGCCGGGCATCCAGTTCAGTACCGGATGATGACAATTCTGTCAATGGCGCACGGCTTGAAGCTTACCATAGCCAGGCGCTAATCATCTGTGTCAAAGATAATTAAAAGCAGATTAAGAGTCTTCTCATATATATCGACGCTTTTTAGACACGCAACAGCCAAAAGGGAGAACTTAATTTTATTTGAATACATGATGTCGCAACTGACATAAATAGCTTCCCATTAAATGTCCTTCTCAAAAGTTCATGTGCTATATATATCTCAAAGCTTCCTAGTCACATGTTTACACTATATACCAGATAAAAACTTTCAAATTACTTTAACCACTCCCAGATATTACAGTGAAAGTAAATCCAATTACAGATTAGGATATCAGTTTCTTCTTCTTCTCTTGCCATTCACTGATTTCAGCATCAATCTTTGCCTGAACAATTGCTTGAAACCCGGGGTAGGGCTCGTAGCCGAAGAACATTTGCAGAGCCTGAAGTAACAAGACAACACACAAATCATGATTATGCCAAATCAGAAAATTACCACAGAAATTTAAAAAAAAAAAAAACCATCAAAATTACCTCTAACAGAACAAAGAAGGGAGCCATTATAAAGGCCTGTGCTAGATTGTCCAACAAAGCTGGTGCCCTTTTCTGCAGATTACATAACATTTCAAGAGTATAAATGCAACAAGAAAGATATGAAGTTACAAATAGAATTAGGAAAAATAAAACAAATTTAATACCTCAAAGGCCCCATGGCCAATAAATTGTCCAGTCCAACACACAATCTGAGTCACCAGAACAACCTGAAAATTACTGAGGTCAAATTTACTGCTAAAGGAGCAATCAATTTATTGAATTCTAAAGAAAAATCTTCACAAAAAAATTTCTAATTTCACAAAATAAACGAAACCATGATCAAATTTCTTGATAAAAAACTAAGAATAACTCCAAATTACTGAACTGCAAAGAAAAAAAAAATTCAAAAAATAAGTACTAGTTCCACAAATAAACAAAACCAAGACCAAATATTTCATAAAAATTAATAACTCCAGAAATTACCTTCCAAGAGATGGAAAATCCGAGTAGGGTTCCAAGGAAACAGCTACCAACCCAGCAAATTACACAGAGCAGAGCACCCAAGGAGCCAGCTTTTGCGTCCAAACAGATGTAGAACACCGAATAGATTATAGTCAACAGCAAGCCGATGTTGAAAGGAATAACGACGTCGTTCCCAAACACCGAAACCGCAAAACCGAGCAGCGAGGACGTGAAGTAGAGGATGAGCAGAATGGTGAAAAGTATTGGCCAGACGAAGAGCATGTGAATCGCTATGTTGACTGGGTTGCTGTGGTAAGCTCCGTAGAAAGCAAAGTGCTTTTCGAGATCGAACAGGCCGGTCTTCCCCATTTGAAAATTTTCCCGAGAAAATTAGGACTTCTGTTGCGAATTTTCTCGGGAAAATTTTTATGGGTGAAGGGTGATGGCGATTTCTTTAGCTCGTTAAGAAGGAAAAGTAAGATGCTTTTTCGTATAACACAAAAAGGTTTGGGCTTTTGATGTTGTTAGATAAAATTGACCCGACCCGGCTATTCATTTGTAACATCATCTTAGGTTTGCGGTTACTTTTGTGTCACAGACGCGCAGTTACATCGTTGTCTGGTGGTTAGGGATCCGCTCATGATAATGTGTATTTACTTAAGGTTAAATCTTAGGTTCATGACATAACAATGATGTCATCAACTCATAGACTCACAGCATGATAGTAACGTGAGTTAATAACCCTATATAGTTGTGTGATTGTTATGCTAAAAAATTTCAAAAAATTTCAGAATGTTATTTTCGTTTTTATTTTTTATTGACGTTTCACCAGATGAATTTAGAAATTGAATGGATTAAAAGATAATTAAAAGATAATCAAAAGACAAAATAAAAAGAGAGTGCATAATAAAAAGGCAAGAGTGTGAAAGTCGTCACCAAACCTTTTCTTCTAATTTTGGTCGAATACTAAGAAGTTCAAGAGTACAGTTGACCTTGCCATCTCAATTCTACAAGTAACACAAAAATACATCTCACCATTCTCTGCATTCCAACCCTACCCTCTCCAATTTTTTATCGCGTGTTTTAACTAAACCACCACATGATCCAAGACGAGTATGCCTAAAACGAGGCCTGATACACAAAGTGACATAATACAAGTGGTTGAAATTTTTTTCAAGGATCCAATCACTTATTTTATAGTACTTTGTGTATCGGACTGTGCTAAAAAATCTCCCCTAGTTTTGGCCAGTCTTTCGACCATATAAAGCAAGATAATGAATGCCACGTGGCAAGAAGGTAAGGTCCATGTTGGATTAACGAGCAACGCGGTCAGCCACAGAAACCTAGCCAGCAATCCACAAGTGAGTCCATCGCCATACTTCGATGAAAATTCGAACTTGTTCATATTTTCCCCAAAGCCATGGGCAGCTTCACGAACACCACCACATCCTTCCTCCAATTCCACATCGTCACCAAACCCCAAAATTTCCGTCACAAAATCTCACTGCCGGTAATCAGAGCATCCTTTCCAGGAGAAGAGCACGAACAAGAAAATAATGCCACGAGTCGAAGAAAAATTGTGACAACATTTTTGGTCACTACAATGGCACTTGGGGCACATCAACACGGGGTTGCCACACCGCTTGGACTAGCCGAAAATTGGGGCGTTCGTTCGTTTATAAGGGAACGTTTTTTCGAGCCTGGACTTTCTCCCGAAGATGCAGTGGCTAGGATTAGGCAGACTGCCGAAGGGCTACATAGCATGAGGGACATGTTGGAGGCCATGGCTTGGAGGTACGTCATATTTTACATTCGTCTAAAGTCTGCCTATCTTTCGCAAGACTTGAAAAATGCTGTGAATTTGGTGCCGGAAGCTCGCCGGAGTGAGTATGCTAAGACGGCCAATGAATTGGTGGATAACATGGCAGAGGTAATCTTCAATCGGTTTATCATCTTGCAATGCTGCCTACAAAAGTTTATCTTTCATCTGATTAATTACAATGTAATTACGTTTTTGCTGCAGCTTGATTATTATGTTCGAACGCCGAAGGTATATGAATCGTACTTGTACTACGAGAAGACATTGAAATCGATCGATGATTTGGTTGCACTACTGGCATAGTTCTAGTGGCTCGGGTTAATATTCTGAGTGGCTTGCATTAAAACCAAATATGTTTGGGTAAATAATAAATATAGAAGTGCATGAACTAATGCAATTTTCGTAGATTTGTGATTAGATTCATTTGGATTAGCTGTACAACTACATCATTGCAATTGAAAATAAAAATAAATCAAGATATTGCAGATTGTAAGATGCAAAACCGCTCCAAATTTATGATTTGTAAATGAAGAAGTGATCACTGACCAAATTTTTTTTTGAGATTAATAATACTGTACATTCTAAATTTAACATGGTCACCAATTCAAAGTCAAAACTTAAGAATAGCCACCGCACAACCACCACCCGTAGCATACCGGCGACTCTACGTTATGGGCCATGTCTTGGAGAAACTCAGTCTGAATCCGGAGAATTATGTGGTTGTAGCACTTGTCGATTTGTCTTACAAATTGGCTTTCATCAAAGCAGGCCAAAACTCTATGAACACAAAGTCTCAGAGAGCGGTTTGGGTTGTGCCGCAGTTTGATGGACCATGTTAGCTTCGGATCAACGGATGATCTGGTTCCACTATTGGCCTAGTAGTAGGTGGGGTGACGTAATTAACCAAATATGTCTGGCTGTGTATGATTGATTAATCTTGCAGTTTTAGGAGATTTGTTTGTGCTTAAGATTCATTGCGGTGAGTGTTGGTTTTATTTAGCGCAAAAGAAAATTGTAATTAGATATTGTAAATATGGTTTAAAGTTTAATTAAATTTACACAAGATATATGTGATAATTACTAGAGCAAATCTTCCTATCACACACTTGCAAATTCACAGTTGTATTCACACAAATAGATGGCATTCATCGCCAGCAGTTGCTTACAGCACATCAACGTCGAGAAATTGCCGCGGATGACATGATGATTAGCAATACAAGTACAGTTATGGCGACGAAGGAGCCAATGAGAGACCCGGAAATGCGTTCACAGAAGCTGTTGAACTGCTGACAGAAAGCGAACCAGTTGGTGGAGGGGTTCCCGTAGTGCGCCAGGTACACTATGGCTGTAGCAGCTGAAGCTCCGGCAGTTACAAGCCCCATCATCACCTTCACAACATTTGAATTTACTTATTAACCAAAGTAGCATTTAAAATTTGACAAAAGTTAAATGTTTGAGCAAAATAATAAGCTTAGGCAGCTTAAAGACTAATTTGTTACGGAAAGTGATTTCAACATGTCATTTCTCTCCTCTTTACTCTTTTGTTTTTTTTTTTCTGTCCTTTAGATTGAATAAAAGGTGAATCAATGGACATAAATAAACCGAGGAGTACAGCAGGAGAAGGGCGACCGCAGAAATCACTTCCCTTTAGTTAGCAATGATTTCCACGTCTTTTACCATGTCGGAGATGATCAAGATGATCCTACTGTTTACTGCTGCAGTCCAGATGATATGGACAATAGATACAGGAAGGGAAAGCACAAGGTAGACGCATACGATAGAATTGGTAACCACAAAGAACCTGCATGTGATATGAACACATGCTCAAAGTTTGAGCATTTTATCTTCGGAAAAAAAGAAAATAGTACAATTATTTTCGCTAAAACGAAAGATCCTTACGTTAACGTGGGAAGATCCTTGTACCGAGCCCTGAAGCGAACTGACCGCGCAGCGAAGGGAAGTGTTTCCCTGCTAGTTCCCATAGCTATGGCACTGGCTAATGTTCCGAGGACTGCAACGACTCGAAGAGTAAAGTCTAGGACAGAGAGCAATTTCCTCACCTTGATTTTTGGGATCGGTTTCGATGCTTCCGTAGCCTCAACAACTGGTCCTCCTCCCGCCTTCATTTTTTTTCTCCTCAGTTCTTTTCTTTGAAGCTGAGCTCTACAGTGGTTGGTTCTGATCTGGAGTGACAGGGGAAGGCAAGCTTTTATACTAATGTGCATGTTGGAGTTCAATCCTATGTGTAAACCTCTGATAGGCTGCAATATATATTATTCTATCTTTACCTGCTGCACTTGCTGTGCATATATAATTCTGAACCATGAGGATGTTTCCAACCCTAGAAATTCTGGTGACGCGTCCAGGTACTAGAAATGGCCAATGAAGATTATGAAGTCATCTGGAAATTCTGTGGAGAATGTTGTCACTGTGTAAGTGGGTTTGGTGTTTAGGTTCCCACCATGTTTTTTTTTTTTTCCAGTGAGAAAGCGGTTTTAACTATTCTTATTTTTTCGGAATAAGAGGTTACAACATTAAGTGTAACAAGACGGACACATTACCTTAATCAACTGATTTAACTAGATCTGAGGCGTGACAAATAAGTTCATATACTCTTTTTCTTCAACAAACACAAAGAAATTGTTAAAATAATCAAAAAGTAAAAACCATGGCATCATTTGTCATAAAACACTCCAGCTAGTATATTTAATCAAAATTATGGTACTAATTAATAATTACAACCCCAGACCGAACGGGGATTAGTGAAACAGATTGGGAAAACTTACTTACTGTCATGGCATGTTGAATCTTGGCCTCTCCCCTCGCCATTTTTGTATATCATCATGGAGATCTAACATGTAAACATGAGACAGACATGTAGCCAGGGACAACTTGCCGGTAATCTCCTGTCGAAAACACACCTACTTCTTCCTAAATGCCACTAATCCACGATGTAACGCTGGTGTTCGTAGCTAAACAAATCGTAACCTATGATCTGAACTAATTTTCTTTATCGTACGTTATACCCCGAAGAGCCAATTTTATTTGATGAACATATTATGTACCTGTAAATAACAGAAGAAGAAGAGAAGTTGGTTGCTTCCGGCAAGTCATCCTTGGCTGCAGCACACATTATTATCTCATGTTTGCATGCAAGACTTCAGATGAATATTCATAACTTGCAGTTGTCTGTGTGAATGGTTGGAAGAAGGGAAGAAGGGGAAATGTATATCTGTTGATGTCGAGCCAAATTATGCAAAGACGCAGTTACGGTTTTCTTTTGACAATTCGATATTCTAAACTGCTATGGTCGACAGTCATGAGATTGGTATTCTTTGCTCCATACTCTTACTTATAAGCAAAGCTTTTTCTTGGAAACAGAATCTTATCATCACTTACCAAAAATCATGTCTGGATAATTAAGCCCATAAAGATTATGGGAAGCAATGCCTGTCGATCATCGGAAAAAGATGTTTTGCACATGATGGGTGTCTCTTTTGTGATGTAATGGCATATGGGGCAATGCATAGAATGATGAAAATGGTTATGGGGCGTGACACGGACTACCTAACTGGTAATTATAATCTCCTTTTCTTTTTCACCTTTGGGTACCTTGATGGAGTAGAAATTAATACCACCGACGTCCGATTTTAGGAGTAAGATTTTCTCCTCTTCTAATCTCACTCTCCTTCTCTTACCTATGATTAAACCATCAACTTGTGACTTCTTTATAGAGAAAGAAAGACAATGAAAAAAGTGTGAGAACATGAGACTTTCTCAAAGTGAAACTCTTCATGGATTCTCTGCCACCTCATAATTTAACATTAATTCCCGTAACAACGTTATTAAACAACACGAGATGACAGAATGTTCATGGAGAGTCTCATTTTTTAGAAAGTCTCTGAAGCGTTTTTCTTATTACCAAACATTGTTTTACCCTATAGAGTTTGAACTTCACCGCTTCATTCCTTGTGCGCACTCAAATTTCAACCAACTGTATTTTGATTTATCGATATTTCTCTTCTCAAAAGACGTCCTGAGTTCAAACTCCTCAAGAGAAAAGTTAAAAATAAAAAAAAATAAAAAAAAAGCAGATATGGATTTGAGGCCGAGGTTGATGAAAATAAAGGCCCAAAGGATACAGAATTCAACCCGGTCCAATTGAAAACAAAGGCCTCAATTCTCACACGCCCAAAAGAGTCCCACTCGCTCTTACCCGCTCTTAAGATTCGAGACAATGTGCCGCGTACAGCGTATTCTCTAGGCTTGCTTCTTCTTCTCCGGAGAGCCTCTGCTGCTGCTGCTTCTGCTTCCGCAATCGGATCCGATCCTTGATTAGGTAATCTTCCAACCCTTTCGCTTCAATTCTGCTATTTCCCAGTTCAGAAATCTCGATATTTATCATTCAAAACTATTAGATTTCTGCTGCAAATCAAGCAACTTAGCTGCCCAGTAGCAAACTCACTGATATCTCTAATCCGGGTTCTTCCAAAAGTCCATGTTCCAATTGGTTTTTGCTCTGATTTTTTTATGATTACCCCTAATAGGAACCGTATTTACAGTTTTTGCCATATTTTCAGCTCTTCTTTCACCAATTGAAGCTTCTTGCATGTTATATGCGTTTGGATTCGTGTTGTTTTTCTTCTTCTTTTTGTTGTTTTTATTGGTGCCTTTGTGCGTGCGGAAAGATTTGCTTTGAATTGTTTTGCTGCAAAGATTTGACTTTCTTTGTTACCATAGTTCTATGTCATCTTCAAGATGCTGATCCGAGCCATTTCGGCTAAGGGTTAAATAGGGAAGTTGAACTTCGCTGCTCTTGTAACCGGAGTTTTATCTTCAATGTTGGGTATTTGGTAGGGCATGTTGAAAGGCTGCATCTTCGGTGATGCGCCGGGAGAGTGGTTTGATGGAATTAGTGCGGTTACTTCAATGTGTTTTCATGGCATCATACATTTATCAACATAGTCATAGTGATATTTCTGTGATTTAATGGATAGAGTTGCACCAATGAATAGGTTGATCTTATTATAAGTAATTGTTGTATGAGATTTTAAAAAACGGAAGGAACTGGTTCGCTTATTTGGAATTCCCAAGGAAATGGCTACATTTGTTTACATCTGTTATGCTTGGGTGAACGAGTCTTTTGTTTTTGCAGTTGTCGCCAGCACCCTGAGCAAAATATGTCCGGTACAAACATGGACGAGGTTAAGGAGCAAGAGGTTGCTGATAGCACTCCTATGGATCTTGGTGATGGTGACGATGCCGGGGGAGACCAAAAAGCTTCAAATGAAAATCATGGAAATCCCATGCCTTCAGCCCAACAGGAGGTGCAACTCTGCTCTACAATTTAGTTCCTAAAATTTTTGAAATGTCCTACCTATTGCCCTGTTGTCTATTAGTACAGATTGTTTCCTTTGCATTGATATTCTCTTTTTGTTTCAAACTTTCCCAAAGTCTTAAACTTTCAGTTATCATATGAAGTTATGCAGTAGGATCATTGTCTATGATTCTGTCTTCTGCAGGAGGCAGCAATTAAGAAAAAGTATGGAGGCATACTACCAAAGAAGACTCCCCTAATATCCAAGGTAATTGTTGGTCTTGTATCCTTTTTTTCTTCTTATCTCCCCTCTGTCCGATGTTGCTATTCTAGTTTTTGCTTTATCAAGATAAAGTTACAAACAAACAAGTTCAAATTTTATGTCAGGACCATGAGCGCGCTTATTTTGATTCTGCTGATTGGGCATTGGGAAAGGTACTCGTGGTTGTGGATTTTCTTAAACTGCAGTTGCTATGACACTTTTAAATGACTAATCTCTTTGCCTATCTTTGGTTCTTTTCACTTCTTCAACAGCAAGGAGCAAAGCCAAAAGGGCCACTTGAAGCACTCCGCCCAAAGCTGCAGGTATGTTCGATGATATCATCCTGATTTTCTTACCTCAAGATGGGTGTTAGTTCAAAGATTGGCCAACACCAATTGAAAACTAAAAACCGTATATGCTGATTCTGCTCTGCTCCTGCCAATTTTTGCTATACATCAAGTTAGTTTGTTTGCATTTGTGGTGGTTTTAATCTCTTATTTGATCTTTTTTGTTGTCATCAGCCCACACCACACCAGCAGGGGCGTTCAAGACGCTCAGCTTATTCTCGTGGAGGCGAAGGTGATGGTATGTGCAATCAATCACCAGCAAACTTCTTGTACATGTTAAACATCTCTTCAACACTCGAACTCCTTTTTCTTTTCCATATGGCAGATGGCGGAAATATGAACATTTCCTCGGAGGATCAACTAGATAGTGGCAGCGGTAACAACACTGGCTATGAGGATCAGACCCACCACCACGAGTAGCTGGTGCCTGCTGCATTTTCGCAAATTAGAAGCTGAGCATTCTGTCATTACTAAAGTACCAGAGCGAATAACGTGAACAATGCCGGATTTTTGTACTGGTTGTAACGTGTAACATGAATCGTGTACACACTGATGAACACATGACATTCATTTACTTAAAAATTGCATGTTGGACATATACATTATACACTGCAGGCAGAATTTTAACTGTTAAAACAAGCAAAAGGTAGTAAGATTAAACGACATTGGTTATACCGTAGTTAGCCAAGAAAACATTGCGCCACGTGGCCTAATCACATCGCGCTCCGATCCTTCTCCGACCTGAGTCAACTCGGATTCTTCAACCGCTGGGTCCCTGGCGCTGCGTCAGCAGCGGATATGTTTGTGCAGAGGACGGCGCTTCATTGAAGCAGCAGTGGCGACATCGTGATTCCCAATTTGGCCGCCATGGCGTCCAATTTGAAGGGTGTTTTCGGCTAACATGGTTAGATGGGTATACGTTGATGAATGCATGGGCCATGTTAGAAAAAGTTCACCCTCCAAGTCCAGACTGGTGCGAGGAGTTTTATGCATCGGTTTGAATACCTCCATGAAGTCTTGTGATGACGAGGTTAATGATTATAAACTTAAGTTAACAAATGTTAATAGTTTTGATCTCATTTTCGACTACAGGCTTGTTTGAGACTGCTTCTAGATAGATTAAAAGCGTTTCTCTCTTGTGTCAATTAAAAGCATTTCTGACTACGTTTGACAAAAATACTAAAATGTTTTTGAGTCACATAAGCGGATTTAGAGAAGCATATGCTCTTGAAGAATACTTCAACTTTTCAGTTAGCACTTCGATTTTCAGTGAAGTATCAATGTGCTTTTAATGACACCTCTAGCAGAAGCTATTTTGAGCAAAAATGCTTTCCTACAAAAGCACTTCCTATCCAAACTGGCCAAAGTTTGAGATTAGCGTAGGGATGTTTTAACTGCGATATCATTTGATGGTTAAGATTGCAGGTTACAAGGCAGAGCTCCTTGCTGAACTGAAAGGAAAAGCTGAGCAAGTGTTGGAAATTGGTATTGGGACTGGTCCTAATCTGAGATACTACGCTGCTGATAGTGGTGTTCGGCTGGGGTTTTTGGCGTGGATCCGAATATAAAGATGGAAAATTATGCTCGGGCTGCTGCTGTGGCTGCCTGTCTGCCCCTTCGAATTTTGAGTTTATACAAGCGGTGTGTGAAAACTTCAAACTTCCCTTATGGCATAGCAGAAAAAACCGAAACTGGTTAGCAATAAAACTATTTTCCAATGCATAATTTCTTGTTAAGATGATCACTGGCTAAAGGAACCTAGTAAGATGCAAGTTTTTATTTTTTTGAGCTGCTTTGTTTAACTGTGATTAAATTTTGTTTTTCAAGTTTTCGTTTGCATTCACAATTGTGTTTGCGTTTTGTTTGTGATGCAAGAAAGTTCTGTTTTTCATAGCCGGGAAATGCTAATCTTAACAGGTTGGGGAGGCTATTATAGAAAATGAATCTGCCTTTCATTCAATACAATTCAGATAATTACACAAAGTCTGATATATATATTGTGGGCATTCTAACAGATTACACTTATGCCCTTAACCAAACTAACAAACTACAAAACAACTAAAACAAACTATAAGCAATTCTTATGAACACTTTGATGACTCTTTACACCCCCTCAAGCTGAACTTGGAAGCATCAAAAGAACCAAGAGAAAGCTTGGACTGAAGATAGAGGAATCGTTGCCGAGACAGAGACTTAGTATGAATGTCGGCCAATTGATCTTGACTACAAACATATTGAACCTTGATGAGATGGGCAAGAACCAGCTCACGGATGTAATGATAGTCAATTTCAACGTGTTTAGTCCGGGCATGAAAAACTGGATTAGAAGCTAAAGATATTGCAGAGATATTATCACACCAGAGATGAGGAATCTGAGGTAGTTGAAAACCAATATCTCGGAAAACTTTACAGATCCAGGTTATTTCAGCCGAAGTGTGAGCCAAAGACCTGTACTCAGCTTCAGTAGAGGATCGGGCAACCGTTGGCTGTTTCTTGGCACTCCAACTAATCAAATTAGAACCAAGGAAGATGCAATAGCCACTGGTGGACCTTCTGTCAAAGGTGCACCCTGCCCAATCAGCATCAGAGTATGCTGTAAGGTGCAGATTTCCGGGTTTATACCATAAGCCATGAGTGAGAGTACCTTTTAAAAATCGGAGAATTCTTTTAGCAGCTTGAAGATGGGAATCCCTCGGAGCATGCATGAATTGACATACTTGATTCACAGCAAAAGATATATCTGGCCGAGTCCAGGTAAGATATTGCAATGCACCAACTAAGGATCGATACTCTGTGGGATTAGACAAGAGAGAACCAGTATGATCAAGTTTGGCCGTGCCTAAGGGAGTGGAACATGGTTTAGCGCCATCCATTTTAGTCTTCTGAAGAAGGTCAAGTAAATATTTGCCTTGGTGTAAGAATATACCTTCAGGAGACTGGTGCACTTCAAGTCCCAAAAAATAATGCAATGAGCCTAGATCTTTGACAGGAAAAACAGTGCTCAGTTTGTTGATAAAATGCTGACAGAGTGTAGCATTAGGACCAGTTACCAAAATGTCATCAACATATACAAGGATGATCACCAAGGTGGGAGCTCGTAAGACAAACAAAGAGGCATCAGAAGAAGACTGTTGAAAACCAAAAGATCTCAACACCTGAAATAACTTGTCAAACCAAGCCCTTGGAGCCTGTTTAAGACCATAAAGGGACTTTTTAAGCTTGCAGACATGATGTGGAAAAGAGGGATCAGTAAAGCCAGGAGGCTGCTGCATAAAAACATCTTCTTGTAAATCCCCATGCAAGAAGGCATTACTAATGTCTAACTGATTTAAAAACCAGTGAAACTGAGCAGCAAAAGACAACAGGATACGAATGGTAACAGGCTTGGCTACAGGACTGAAAGTTTCTTTATAATCGATGCCTGCTTGTTGGTGAAATCCTTTGGCAACAAGGCGAGCCTTATAGCGATCAACAGAACCATCAGGATGTTTCTTAATCCGAAAGACCCATTTACAACCAACAACATTGTGAAGAGGAGAAGAGGGGACAAGAACCCATGTCCCTGTAGATTGCAATGCATTAAACTCTTCTTGCATAGCAGTTCTCCAGTGAGCATGCTTGGAAGCTTGCAAATAAGTAGATGGGACAAAATCAATAGAAGAGGGAAGAGGATGCTTGGTGGCCGAGAAGGCCTTGGGTTTGAAGATCCCTGCTTTTGACCGAGTAAGCATAGGATGAGTATTGGGCACAGGAGAAGCGACAGAAGGAACCGAGATGGGAAGACCAATGGAATCAACAGTAGGATCATGTGAATCAATAGTGGCAGCCAGTAGATCATGTGAAGTAACAGGAGCAGCAGGTGAAGCAATAGAATCAGCATGTGAAGCAACAGGAGCAGCATGTGAGTCAATAGGAGCAGTATGAGCAGTGGGGGTAGTAGGAGCATGTGAGGCAATAGGGGCAGTAGGTGGGACAGTAATTGAGGCACTAGTAATGCAGGATCGGGAAGAATAAGGGACAGTGAACTGCAAATCAACTGAAGACACAACTGGAGATGCAGTATTAAATTGAGAAGCACTCGGGGACAATGGGTGAGAGTGATGAAATGGGAATGTAGATTCATCAAAAATAACATGACGAGATATATAGATCCTCTGTGTCAATGGATCCAAGCACCGATATCCCTTATGTTGAAGACTATACCCCAAGAACACACAATACTTACTTTTGCTGTCCAGTTTGGAAGTTGTATAAGGCTTAAGCCATGGAAAACAGCTACAACCAAAGACCTTCAGCCGACCATAATCAGGAAAAGTATGAAATAATAATTCCCATGGAGACTGCATCATGCCAGAAATTGGAAGGCGATTAATCAAGTATATAGCAGTGGAAAAGGCCTCTACCCAGAAAACATGAGGCACATTAGAAGCAACCAAAAGTGTGCGAGCAGTCTCGACCAGATGACGATGTTTTCGTTCTGCACAACCATTCTGTTCAGGTGTATGCGGACAACTGAATTGATGTATAATACCATGAGTTTTGAAAAAATTCTGTAGTGCAGTGCTAGTAAATTCACCTCCTGAATCTGAACGAAACACTTTGATTTTATTGCCAAGAAGGTTTTCTACATAACTCTTGAACTGAACCAATACAGAATACACTGCAGATTTGGATTGTAAAGGAAAGAACCAACTATATTTACTATAGTCATCTACAATCAACAGATAGTATCTAGATCCACTCACTGACATAACAGGAGCTGGACCCCAGAGATCACAATGTAAAAGGTCTAAACAAGAAGAAGAAGTAGAACTAGCAGAACTGAACGGCTGCTTGTGACTTTTTGCAAGAGCACAGTTAGAACAAAAGAAATCCACTGAAGTCTTTCCTGTGAGAGCAAGCTTATTTGTTGAGAGAACACGCCTGAATATTGATGAAGAAGGATGACCAAGTCGACTGTGCCAAACTGAAATCGGTGCTTTGACACTTATTAAGGCAGTAGGTGAAGTAGCAGAGCGATGAGATGACTGAGATGTACATTGCAGGGGATAAAAACCATCTTTAACTGGTCCCCGCAAAAGCGTCTTCCCCGTAGAACGATCCTTTACAAAGGATCCATCAGAATTAAGAGTCAAAGAACAGTAATTATCTTTGAGAAATTGATATGCAGATAGTAAATTGTGCTGCATTTGTGGTACATGAAGAACATTTTGCAGTGTAAAGGTAGCAGAGGGAGTATGTAAAAAAGAAGAACCAACATTGGTAATTGGCAAACCTTTACCATCACCAATGTAGACCTTGTCTTCACCACGGTAAGGAGTAGGAGATGAAATGTTAGAGATGTCATGTGTAATGTGAGAAGTGGCACCCGAATCAATAAGCCAAGAAGGAGTGGGCTTTGATGAAAATTGTGCACACATAGCAGCAAGTTTAGCAGGAGGAACTTTGCCAAATATATCAGGGTTCATTCGATCAAAACAGTCAATAGCCTCATGACTGTTTGATCCACAGATTTGACACTGGATACCACGAGAGCCTTGAGAGTTACCACGAAAGCCTTGAGAGTTGCCACGAAAGCCTTGATAATTGCCACGAAAATTTGTACCTTTATAAGTGCCACGATGTCCACGAGCATTGCCTCTATAGTTTCCACGATGACTACCACGGTAATTACCGCGAGAAGGCTGAGATTGAACAGCAAAAGCTTGGTGCGGTGGCGGTGTAGGCAAAAGAGGAGGCAGCGAGTGAGCAGCAAAGGCATGGAAAGGCTCTGTGGTATTAGAGGAAGCAGCTTTCTTCCTTCTAGTCATTGATAATTCCTTGGTGAGCAGTAAGCCATGCAATTCATCCAGAGTTGTATGGGAAAGACGAAGAAGAAGAGAATCAGTAAAAGATTCAAACTCATCAAGTAAGCCAGCCAGTGTGGCCGCAATTAGGTCACGATCTGTGACAGGAGCACCAGCCGCCATCAAGGCATCAGAGATTTCCTTGATTTGTTGAAGATAATCAGAAATTGACTGTGAACCTTTCTGAATGGATTGGAGACGAGATCGTAACTGATGAATGTGAGCATCAGAGACTCCTCCAAAGCGCTGCTCAAGCTTGATCCATAGATCCCGAGACGACGAGACACCAACAGTGAAAGGAATCACTTCTTCAGACAGAGTAGAATTCAACCAGATGAGAAGATTCTGATCTTTCTCATTCCAAATGTCAAAGTCGGGATTGATAGATCGATCAGAAAGAAGAGGTGATGGACAGACCTCAGTACCTTCAATGATGCCAAGGAGCTTATACCTGCGCAGAATTGGAGCAAATAATGCACGCCAGGGGAGATAATTGGAGCGTTTGAGTTTAATTGGCACCATACTTCCAATGTTTTGGATCGTCAGAGAAGCATATGAAGACGAAGACATGGCAGAATTTGACGAATTAGGGTTTGGAGCTTGCACCGACTCAAGGGGAGAAGACGAATTGGACGGAGTCGCCATGGCTGATTGCAGCGAGAAAGACACCAAACAACAAGATCGAAGCAACAATCGAAGAAGAACAATGAAGAATCACAGCAAAATTCAGAGAGAAAGATCAGAAATTGAGAGCGAAAGCGAAGAGGATCGAGAGAGAGAAGGCCGTGAGGCGAGATGCTCTGATACCATATAGAAAATGAATCTGCCTTTCATTCAATACAATTCAGATAATTACACAAAGTCTGATATATATATTGTGGGCATTCTAACAGATTACACTTATGCCCTTAACCAAACTAACAAACTACAAAACAACTAAAACAAACTATAAGCAATTCTTATGAACACTTTGATGACTCTTTAGCTATTCCATTAGATGATGCTTCAGTTGATGCAGGTATTGGAACTCTTGTGTTGTGTTCTGTTAAAGATGTCGATAACAGTGTTCGTAGAAAGGAGAGATGGTTGGCATCTCCCCTGACAGGGACGGGAACAGCTTCCGAGCTTACCTGTTACCACACATCCGGTTAAGGCTACCTACCCTTGCGGTGGATCTACAACCCAATTTTTTTTTACCAAAAAAAAAAGACGTCGATAACACTCTGAAAGGTAATTTAGCATACGAGGGGCACAATTTCCTTTTCGTACGCTTGCAGCACGAGGTAATTGTCGTCTAAGGGTTACTACTTGTGATTGTAGATGCCTTTGCTTTCTAAGTTGATCGTTTGGGAAGCATCCGTTTTATTTCTTTAGCTTTCGAAAAAACTGCTCCTTCTCGCTGTCAAATGATGATGTGAAATGCGCGTTCGTTTCTCACACAAAGTAACTTCCGCAGTCTGCAGACCGTGTTAATCTAAAATCCGAATTATTAACAAGTTCATTTGTCCTGTAACCTTCAGATATAAAAGGGAGTTATAAGACCAGGCGGACGTTACCTGTTCGTGGAGCATGTGGCTGCAAAAGGTCGTGTGAGCTGGAAATCTTAAGAGTATTGTGGTTTATCATTTTGTTTGCAGCTGTATGGTGCTGCTGCAGATGGTACAATCCTTAGATTCATACACAATGTTCTTCATCCTCTGCAACAAACCCTAGCTGATGGGTGTCGTCTCACCTGGGAAACGAGAAGCAAACACAATTGCGACCACCTTGTCCAAATCCGGGTTCTCGGAAATTAACCTTCACACGACCACCTTGTCCAGTGCCTCAATTATAAACCCTCAAGTGTATGGAATAGCTTGTAAGTGACAACATAAGGTTATTACCCCGTCGTTCAATATTGGTCTAAACACGTAACGCGAGAGAGAACAAAAAAAAAAAGTGAGTGCATGAACCTGCATGCGATGGCGAAATTTTCTTCTATGCAGTATCATTCGGCTTGTGGGCCTCAAGGTTCTTGCTTGTTGCTGAAGGGAAGTTGAACTAACAATTACATAATTCCTGATGAATTAGCAATTAGCGTAATCTGTTTGTTACACCTATAAGCTATAATAATGTGTGATTATCAACTTAAATGAAAAGGGATCCCATAAATAATGGTCATTTATTAGAGAAATTTTTGTGTATCAGACCGTGTTCCTGACACATTGAAAAAGCTCTCCAATTATCTAATCTTAAAAGGCAATTTGTGCAATAAAGAAGTATAATTTGGACCGAGAACGAGCCACAAGTGCCATATTATAATTACCTTATGGCCGGGAGGTCCACTTGATATCCAAAAAATGTTGATGGAGAATGTTGGCTAGATAAGGCGTTTCATGGCGGGTCGAAAATTGAGTTTGATTCTAATTAATAGGACTAACTCTTACAGTGCACCAAAAAATTTAGGTACATAGAAATGGTTCCAATTTATGAGTTAAATTATTTAATTTTTATACTCACATGAGTCACTAAAATGTCGTGTAGGAAGCGTGGTTATGAAACAATTGTGGTCACTACAACCTCAATGCAAGGAATTTGGCAACTTCACTTGGGCCTCAAGAGTAAATCCATATGTTCCAACTTCTCCTATTCTTTTTAACGTAACCCTGAAATAAATAAATAGACATATGATTTTTTAATCCTACAAGAATAAAACAAATTCTATAACTTAGAAAATCATCAGCCAAATTAAATATATATTATCCTGCCTAGGTTGGTCCCATAATGTGTGGTGTGTGTATATATCTCTCATGTCTAATTTAATATACAATCTTTTTAGCTTCTTTCAATCTTATACAATTTAATATATAATCCAATTATGGGCATGGACAATTAAAATAAATGTAAAGAAAGTAAGTTGAAAAAGAAGAAAAAAAATTAATGACAAATTTTTCGTACAAAAAAACAACAACAATGATCATATCTTATTACACTAAGTAAGATCAGCTGTATAAATCTTAAAATGTTACTGCGTTCGATTTTGCACTGTCTTTCGTTGTCAGTTCTAAACAGTTTATATCTTTTCTTTTTAAATTATGAGAAAATTGGGAGAATAATTATGAGTCATGTCATGCAACATAAAAAAACCAATCTTTGCCACCTATACAAAATTGTTAATTAAACTGCACCCAAAAGAGAAGGCAATTGATTAAGGGTTTTGATAAAGTTTAATGGTGATTACATAAAATTATGCAAAAAGGGAGGATCTTAATGCAAAAAGGTCCACTAAACATGCTCCTCCTTTTTCTCCCCAAATATATTTAGGGTTTTCCATTTCTTCCTCAGTTGATGACCAGTCTCGCCTAGGTCACGGCTCTGACTCAGAGAGTTTCTTCTCGTGCTTCTTCACCGTCGCCTAATTGTAAGCTCCTGTCTCTCTCACTTTCTCGATTTACATTTCAGGGATTCAAAAATACTCAATTGTTTATATCCAATTTCTAGGGTTTTCCACTGATTTCAGCTCCCAAATGCGCGTTCCATCTGTTTTTTTTTTTCTTCACTGTAATTTCTGTATGTGTTTTTGGTGTTTCGAAGACTAAATTTTTGGTCTTTTGAAAATTTTTTTTACTGAGATTTTTGTTGAATATTCTATAAATATGAAAAAAATGCACTTTCCGAAAGACTTGAAATTTGAGTTAACTTGGGTCGTTATCAAAATACCCTTTTGACATAGGTGGTAAAAGTCACTGGATTTGTCAAATTTATGTAATTTTCGGCTCTTTGCAGTTGTTAGTAGTTATCTCTATGCATTTCATTGTTTTTGTTTTAATAGCTGATATATGGTAGTGGTGATGGATTAGTTTGTTGTTGAGTATTTGCATTCTGATGTTTTATTTTGTTGAAAGCTTGAAGCGAATTGCGTATTAGGTGTTTGAACAGAGCCTTGTCTGAGTTCTTCTGACTTAACTTTGTTCGTAGGGTTTGCCACTATGACCGTTGAAGAATTTTGAAAGTTTTCTGCTTTGCTGAAGAAGTTTGGGGGTGTTAGCAGCATACTTATATTATGTCTGGTTAATGTGGAAGGAACTCTGATCCTATTTATACTTGAGTTTGCCCGTTTTACGTGTGAAGTTCATAAGGTCATAGAAAACCCTTGAGTACAGCATTAGTAAGGTCAGACGTTGCCTAGTACATTGTAGTATGATGTGTTGTACCATGAGCCTTTGATAAGTGACACTTGGCATAAATGAGCGTAACTTGTTTCTGTGATGACGAATTCTTGTGAGTAATGTAAATTAATGAGCTGAGCTTCAGGAAGCTTAGTAGCAAACAGAATCAATCTTCTTGTGTCTTATAAAAAATAGCTAAAACGGGGTCGCTGTGTTGTGTGGCCGCAAGGCCACATGAATCACATACTGCCAGTAGGGACTGGTCAATGGGTCCAGCAGAGCCATGCTGGCGAACTAATACCAGCTTCTCACCACCCCCATCAAGATGGGATTTCCGTTTCCAACCTGAAGAATTACAATATGGTTTACATGATGGTATTCAGCAATATGGGTCTTCTACTTCATCAAACAGTAAAGGAAGTAGGGGCTGGGTAAGAGGCAACAATCTCTACAATCACCACTACTCAGCTTCTGATGGTGCTGGGCTGTTTTTAAGTGGTTCATCTGACCTTTCTCAAGGTCCTCAATGGACACCTCCAGCAATACAGGAAATCAGTGTAGATGATTATGAAACTGCAAAAAGGAGAGGTAATACAATTGATGATGAATCTTTATTCTGTTATATTTGTGCAAACACACATATTATGACATCTGAGATGAATTTCTACTTCTTGGCTTTAAATCTGGCGACAGAAAGTGCAGATGAGTAATGTTTGGTAACCTCAATGATTAAGATATTTCTCGGATTCCATATATTTTTCCAGTTCATTTAGTTGGATTGAACTGGACCATAGTACCATTTTATGCCTGTTAATGATCTTACAATGTATCAATGAATTTGTGCAAAGTATCTGCATGATTATTGTTTATAGTTTTGAGTTACACATCTGCATATGCAGCTACTCCACAATTTGAGTGTATGTAACAGTCTCGTGAAAAATATTATTACATATATAGTACCCGTTAACATCTGTGTGCATGTGTGTACCATGAAGGTGTCACAAAAAGCTAAGCCATCTGAATTAGGTGATCTGATAGATGGTTCTTACTAACTATCCTACGTATATGTCCCATTTGGTTATTATAGATCATCTGTTGGACACTTCTATAATGATAACTAGTGTCATGCTTGACTACTTATACTTAACAACTTAAAATGCATCTTGTTCTTCTCGATCATGTAGGGTGCTAGTGATAAAGAATTTTTGGAGCTTATTGTATCTGATCTGGAATTCCATTCGTTTCAAGATCATTTCTATGAGTTAGTAAACTTGGATGTGGACCTTTGTTGTGCCCATTAGATTCCCAGGTACCGGATTGCAGATGATCACAAGTTCAATTGACATTTCGTACTTTTGAGATTCTTGATAGAGTATCCTCGGGGATTTTCAAAGATTCCATTTTGAAGGATTTGGTTATATCATTTGAAGTGTAGCCCTGATTGAGTTCTTGCCATTGCCATTGATTATAACAAACCATGCTTAAACAATTTCCATGATTGATCATTAATCAGGTCCTTTCAGCTTTGTAAAAATAGAGAACTGAAAATATATACTTATTAAGGACGTTCATTCTCAAGATTGTCATTGTTTGGTAATATTAATGTTGTAACTCATTTTGTTTTAACTTCACTCCTACTTGCTAGGTACAGCTTTGGGGCATACATCCTTTAGACCTACGATGGAGGTATTGTATGAGATTTTAACTTTCCTAGTTTATCAGATTAAGGAAATTTGTTTAGCGTTTCCTTTTATGGTATCTTTGCAGGGAACCTCAGAAATCCAAGACATGGGGGGCTCCACCTCATCCCGTTCAGACAGTGGCGAGTCTGAACCCACTGTCAAGCCGTACCTATCTTCTCATCATACATATGCAAGTCGGCGTTCGTTCATGTCCAAACCTATTCATCCCTTGTCCTTTCCTGCACAAACTTCCCCCAGAGAGTCTTCTGATCTCACAGTTGCTGGGTTTCCAGAGTATGATTCTGCTACTCCTCAAAGAGATGGCCACCGCTGGAGTAGTGCCAGTAGCAGCATTGATTTTGCAGATGTTTCTGAGTCATTTGAGGCAGAGGTTTCCGGTCGACCTTGTAATAATGTATCTGATGGTTTTAGATGTGGCATGTGTGAAAGGTTTCTTTCACAGAGATCACCTTGGAGTTCTCGTCGGATAGTGAGAAGTGGAGATATGCCAGTTACCGGGGTTCTTTCTTGCTCTCATGTTTTCCATGCAGAGTGCTTGGAGCAAACAACACCCAAGACACGAAAAAGCGACCCTCCCTGTCCCCTATGTGCCAGATTTGAGGAAGAAAATCTCCAAGAGCAACAAGGCTTCTCAAGATTGCGGGCTGGTTTTCCAAGGCTTAGACCAATTAGTGATGATGGGCCATCCAGGCCTTGGGGCTGTGCACAGGTGGGAGATTGCGTTGAAGGGGCTTTGCATGCTCCCCCGCGCAATAGTATGCTGTTGCTTAACAGGAGTCGCATAAAGAAAAATCTTTCTTTGAAAGCTAATTTGGGCAAAGAGTTTCCAGGTAAGCTAAGAAAAATTGGTTCTCACTCTTTGCAGCATTTGAGTGGAAAATCAGTCGACCAGGGAGCAGTTGGAAGCTCAAAATCAAAGATGACAGCAGGCCCGAGTTTTAAAAACTGAAGAAAACACATAGCTAACTGGAAGTTTGGAGTCCGAAATTTTTCTCAATAGGCGATCGTTCAAGTCTGCTAATTGGTTGGAAGTCTCAATAGATCGTTATATATCAACCGTGATTTGCAAAACCTATCGCCTTGTATAGATTCGATCTTGTGCAAATTGTGTTGGAAACCCTTTTTGGAAGTAGACAACTGCAGTGTTTAACGTTGTTATTGTGCCTCTGTATTTTGGTTGTGAATGATTTTTCTTTCCCCTGTGGAAATGAATATCTGATTTTGTCTGAAGACTAAAGAGTCCTGTGTTGCACATTTCGTTTCGACAAGTCCTTCAAAGGAACTATAATATTGTCGGTGCCTCGGAGGTGGTTTATTTTTGCCCGGGAAGCTCGCTCAGTCGACTCAATCTCTGTGTAGACGTGTCATGTCAACCATCTGGCAAAATATTGTTACATTATCATTTACTTTTTTTACTTTTTTTATTTATTTATTTAGACTTTTAGTGACAAATACATCGACACGATTTTTGACACTTAGGTATTGAAATGTCAATAACAAACACCAGTAATATGGACAAAATGTTGATATTAAATAAACGGCTACGTGGTCAAGCAACATGAATCTTGTTTGATATTTGAGAAGCTTTTTATTCACTTGGCATGGTAGACATATTAGCCGCTGTCACAGATTACAGACAAGAACAAAGATAATGGTAAAAAAAAAAAAAAAAAAAAATTGGATTAAGTTGTGTGGGGAGTGCAACGTAACATATTAACATGCACATATTAATACAGACAATTTCACTATCAAATATTGGTCCTCTACATATCCTGCAATTTGCATGCGTATATCGAAGGGATCTAACATGTTGCTGCAAAAACTTTATCATATCCTTGTTGTTCTGGGCCAGATTTCTTTTCAGGGATCGGATTTCTTGGACCATCTCGTGTAATTACTAAGATGTGAGTGTAAAGTTCACCCTCCACCACAAAAAGTGTTTATAATTAGAGTGTATTATAATTTAGCCAAGTGAGAACAATTTTCCTGAATTCAAATCTTTTCTGGCTCTCGCAGTCCCAGTTCAAGAGAGGGAGAGAGAGAGACACGGATCCTTGATTTGTGAGGTGAGTCAGTGAATAGGCTTAGGAGGACCATAGAATTCAAAATGAGCAGTCCAGAGTTTTCGATCGATCGGCTCCGAATTAAGAGATCCGGAGAGAATCTCGATACAATTTTCCCATTGAAATTTTTTACCAATGGAAATGGGGTTAGTGGAATATTTTCTGCGGGGACCATCATCTTCTCCTTCCCCACAATCATGTGCGGAGCCGGGTTTGACCCAGACAAATGCACATCCTGCATTTGTAAGATGCCACCATGCCCAGATGTTCTGTTCTTTTCTTCAAACCATCAACTATCACTATTTCTGCAACTGGGCCATGTTTGAACATCACAAATGGAACTTTCACCCACTAGCCTATTGTATTTGTAGCCATGTTATGGTCCCTTTCCTTGTCACAATCAGATTAAAAGCCCTAATTACTCCTACAAAGATTTGAGATAGTATTGCGATTGTGACTAGATTATAGGCCCATAGGCTAAGTATTTAGGTTTTATATGATAATACGATATTCTCAACCATTCTAACCTACGAAGTTGATGATCTGAAATTAAGAGCGAATGAGAGACGCACACTGTATTAACTAACTGACCTAATTAACCACTTAATGTTTTTATTTTATAGTATGATATTTTAAATCATTCTAATTTACGATGTGAGTAACTTAAACTTTAGTGAATGAGATAAAATACTACCTTAATCCATTGACATAACTCACACATGCTTTTAAATTCGCTTTCCTAATGGGAGTGATAAAGTTTTGAATTTGTCAAAGAATGTACAATTTGAAACAAAAATCGAAGCATATCTTTAATTTCCTTTTGGAAAAGGGAAAACCCTTCACCCTTTGTTTCATGCCATCTCTCTAAATTTGTGGGAGCATCTAGTCATGTTTAAATCTAGTAATTATCCTAACAATTATCATTTCGCAGCCGACAATAGTAATGCGATGTCCCAATTCAATTGATTTGATTAGCTTAATGAATGAAAATATTAACCAAGCTCATCATGCATGAGGCAAATATCTATCAATCCTATACGACCAATGTGTCTCTTTCTTTTTCTTTCTTTTGAACGACTTTATAAATTACAAATCGTTGTTTTTTTTTTTTAATTTTGCAAAGTCAAATTCAGTTGGCGCTCAAACTGAATGGAATAAGGGTTTAAGAAGAAAGTAAATTTTTATGACAAAAGTAAAAAGTTTAGTTAGGTATTTAGGTTGCATGCATGTTGGTTTAACTTGACAAAAGAGGTAAGGGACGGAACTAGGTCTGGCTCGAGCGTGCTAAATCCCACCGAGATTATAAAATATCATCCAATAACATCTTAGCACGTAGCTTAATCTCATTGCTAAACCTACCACCTAGAAGGCTCAGCCCACCGCGATATTTGTGGCCGAGTCGGTGCCTAAGTTGCATGCATGCATGTTTTTAACTAGTTATCTGATTAGGTAATTAAACCAGCTCCAGGCTGTTTAAATTTAATAACAAAAGATTAGGGTTTTGCTCCTTTATGTATTTTTGTAATGAAGTTTTGCTCCCTTAAGGTGAGCTGCATGTGAAGAGGGGGAGGGAAGGGGCCCATTACAGACCAAGCGTGCATGAAGAACTTTATCAGTTGAGAGTTGAGGAGGAACTCCTCCAACATGCTGGCCTCTTTCATGTGGGATTGTTTCCTAAACAGTACTTGCTCTGCCCAACCTAACGTCACTCTCTTCTCTTCGAGTTCAAGCAATCGTTCCTCCTATGAAATACACGACGACACGTGATACGTTTCAGACACTGATATTTTATATCTTTAGTGTTCTCGTTTTAAGTAAGCCTTCTTCTTAGACTATAGTGTGAGATGTCTTGGTATTTATTGGTTGAGCGAAGTTGAAAAGTAGTTTGTAATAAAACTTGAAGCGGGTTCGCTTTTGTTTAGTGGTTCCAAAGCTCATCGCCTTGTCATTGAGGCACGTCTTCAAACTCTCTACTATACGTTTTAGTGGGTGACCATGTTGTCGTTCAATGGATATTTTACTTTTTCTTATCTTCTTTTTCATTTAGTGCAGAGCTGGATTCAATTAGCAGTGCTTAGGTTTTTCTTTTTCTCTATCATATATCCAATCCATGCACCCATCTTATAGCATGAAAAGTACCATTCGGACAGCCACAACCATATCACGCTCACTCATTTTTATCCTTTCCTAGAATTCTTTTCTCAAGGTCTCAATTTCAACATTTGACAAATGGAGAATCCTGATCTAGCAATGATCTAGATTTTTTTATTTTTTTGCGACAAATATATATATCAACATCCACTTTTAATATGCTTTCTTCTTAAGATGATAAAATCTAACATGTAAACAAAAGTATATATCAACAATTGTATAGCAGATTATCTCTTAACAAATCGTATAAATAAAACTTAGGCAATGCAAAAATAGCATTTTGCTTACCATTTAATTGTGTTTAGACGACACAATTAGTTTAATTGAAAGCTCTACAATTATTATGTGTATGATATACACCGAATGAACGAAAAGTTGAATATGCAACTCCATACTAGAAAATCTTGTACTGTACAGTTTACCCTTTTAAACATTTTACTTTCCCTTCCATGCTTGATGCTTGTAGGGCCCTAGTAAGACAGATATTGTATCCACGTGCCCTCGTAAATTTCGTACTCACTACTGTCAATTCGTAGGACCATTCTGCCGGGCACTGTGGTGATGATAGACTCCCTCCAAATTTTAGCAGCCATTACTATGAGATAGGGAAACTGTAGGGTTATCTAGAGCCAACCCAAGTTATCATGATATGGGCCTCATAATCTGGGCCAACCCAATTGAAAGAGCATTGACCAATGAGAAAGAAATTCAAGAAAAGTAAAAATTCAGGAGGTAAATTACACATAACTACCTTAATTATTGGATCATTAACAGTTTCATATCTTGTCTTTAAAAAGTTTCAACGTCATGCTGTATCTTCAAATTTGTTGCAATATCATACCTTCCATCAGTTGTCTGTCAATTCCTCTGTTAAATGCTAACGTGGCTTGTGATGTGGCACACTTTCTATTAAAAAAACTAATAAAATATTATTAAAAAAAAAATCATTTAATATTTTTTAAATATTAAAATAATATTAATTAAAGAAAAGTTATTTATAAAAAAAATTAAAAAAAATAATTAAAAAACCCAAGCTTATCTCCCCCCCCCCCCCCCCCCCCCCCCCCCCCCCCCCCCCCCCCCCCCCCCCAACCCAGAAAGGAAGAAGAAGAAAAAGTAGAAGGAAAAAATAAAAAATAAAAACCATCTTCATCTTCCCCGCCAACCCCCTTCCCTGTAACGCACCCCTTTTTTCCCCCTCTCGTCTTCCCCTTCCCTCCTCCTCCACACCCACCCTCTTCCCTCCTTTACACACCCCACTCTTTAAATCCACACCCATTCTCCCCATCTTCTCCGTGCCCAATTTCTCTACCCACGGAATCGGCAGAAGATGGGATCTGGGTTCACGGAAAGAGGGGTCGGGGAAGATGAAGATGTTTATTTATTTATTTATTTTTTATTGCAGGTAGTGGGTGCGAAGGAGGAGGGAATGGGAAGATGGGAGGAGGAAGAAAGGGATGGGGGGGGTTGGGGAAGATGAAGATGGGTTTTTTTTTTCTTCTTCTTCTTCCTTTCTGGGTTGTAGGGGGTGGGGGGAAGATGAACTTGGGTTTTTTTTTTTAAATAACTTTTCTTTAATTAATTATTAATAATATTTTATTAGTTTTTAAATATAAAGTGTGCCACGTCGGTATTTAACAGATGAATTGACAGACAATTGATAGAAGGTATGATATTGCAACAAATTCGAAGATACAGTATGAGATTGAAACTTTTTAAAAACGAGGTATGAAACTGTTAATGACCCAATAATTAAGATAGTTCTGTGTAATTTACCCAAATCCAAGCATTTTTCTTTTCTTTTCTATAACAAGAAACTCTTATACGAACCACCAATTGCATGTGGACATGTTCCCTTCACCAAACCTAGACGGAAACTTGTTTCAAACGTTTCAAAAATATAAAATTCAAACCTCCAAGCAATAAATTTATAACTGATAGTTAAAGGGTAATGGTTGAAGTTTATGCACCAACTTGTACCATCACAATATACATATATTGTCATTAACACTACAATTTAATGATATTTTTATCTGCTTATAAATGATGGTCTTAAAATTCATAAATAACGAATTCGATATTAAATTATTATTGATCTGTTGTGTGACTTAACCAATACGCACTAATAATTAACGTTATATATATCTTATCATTTATTATAAAGTTTTTCTTTATATTATATTTATTGGAATAAATTGACTTAATATGAAAAACATGGTTGATCTACTTGATCTACTCGTTGATTTTCTCATTGACTATAAAAAGAAGAATAATTAATACATATAAATGTAATTTGAAGCGTACAAGTCAAACTTCTCTACAAATTGTTAGAAACTATAAACCCTAAACCGTATGGCACATGCAATCGCAAGGGACGTAGAACTAGAAGTCCAAGCACGTGCATGCAAGTGTGACTGTAAACCTCTCTTTACGTACACACGTGATGGAACTCCCCCTCGTTGTTGCTTGCTTGCAATGGCTGAAAGATGTATGCTATGTTGCTTAAGCTATATGGCAGGATTAATTTGGATATTGTATGTCAGTTGCTTCAAATAGGGTTTCAGTTTGTAAAGTACTGAATGCAAGTTCATGGCTTATGTCATGTAACCTTTGGCCTGGCTATACGGCTTTTGTGATCTCAAACAAGTGCTCGATCGAGTAAGAGCATCCAGAGGTCGGTGAAATATTTCCACAGTACTGAAAATCGAGACTACTGTGTGGTTAACCATCACATCGATTTAGGTCATGTTTGTGCAACATGAATTAGGTTTTGTAGAAACGAATCGACTCGAAAATGATAGCTTTAAATGTTATTAACCCAAGATTTCTGTAGTTCGAACCATTTTTTCAACAAAAAGATTGCATGACAAGAAGTTGGGCAGTTGGCTTAATTTAGTTCGACAAGATGGAATAATTTAGAGGTATTCATCAATTTCCCCCCTGAACTTGTGACCATTGGCCAATTTCCCCCCTGAACTTTAATTTTGGCCAATTTCCCTCCTCAACTCTCATAATTAGTCAATTTCCCCCCTGAACTTTAATTTGGCCAATTTCCCCCCTCAACTCTCAAAATTAGTCAATTTGCACCCTACTATTAATTTTTTTTTTTTTTAATTTTCCATCTATTCTTTTCTTAATTTTCAATCTTTCTAATAGCTTCCAACAAAGTACTAAAATTAACATAAACTCACCTGCATAATATAGAGTAAAATGTACAAAAACATAATACAGTTAGTATGTGACATGGGTTGATTATAAGAAAAAGTTATGAATCGGGTTTAAAGCATGTAGAAGAAGAAATAATAACAAAAAGAAATAATAATCCTAAACTCATGGATCAAACCTATTTCAATAAAATGGGTTATTCTTAATAAGGAGTCGAAAATTATGAATAGACTAGCCATTTTTTCACTAAAGCTCGATTCTCCGCAATTTACTTGAACTTAGCTTTCACTTTTATAAAGAAAATTGTATTCACATACAAAAATTTACACATCAATCCTTTTTGTTATCAATTTTGTATAGTCAAAAATCAAATAAAATTACTCCATACTGATTTATTATGACTAATAATACTATCTATGATAAATTGTAAAATTCTAAATTTTAATCTATTTGTAATAGGATAAAGATATAGGAACATGATTAACATACATCTTATTTAGTTTCTTACACACACTTGTTTAATTATGATCAAATTAAAAAATTAACAGTAGGGTGCAAATTGACTAATTATAAGAGTTGAGGGGGGAAATTGGCTAAATTAAAGTTGAGGGGGGAAATTGACTAATCATGAGAGTTCAGGGGGGAAATTGGCCAAAATTAAAGTTAAGGGGGGAAATTGGCTAATGGTCACAAATTCAGGGGGGAAATTGATGAATACCTCAATAATTTAACCTAAACCAAACATTCTTAAAATGTAGATTGCTTACTGAAATGTAATAATATTCATTTCTTTTAGTAATACTTAAATTCTTTACATAAAAAAAAAAATTATATATATATATATATTTTACACTTTTTAGATAGCCTTCTTGATTTCGGCCATTGATTCTTGTTTCATTTTTTCAATCAATAACTAAAAATCTATGTGAAAAATAAGAAAAAGTATGTAAAAATCATTTCTTTATATGTATTTACCTTTTATATATTTTTCTTGACGTAGATTTTGTTAGATCAAAAATGTTTTTCTTCAAGGGGTACAATATGTATGAGGTAGTACTTTGTTGAGAGTTATCAATCTCATATTGAGAAAATGAGAGACCTTGCATGTGCTTATAAAAGATTGGGTTGCTTCAGATGTTGCCAATTGGTTTTATGGTAGAACCTTAACTTTCTTCATGGTATCAAAGTAGGTTGTCACAGTTGTAAAGTCCAACGGTCACACGTACTCCAAGTCATCATTTCATTGTGTTGTCCACGTGTTAAACTTAAAAATTCATCACACGGAAGGGAGCATGTGGGCTTGTTGAGAGTTATCAATCCCACATCGAGAAAAGGAAAAACTTTACATCTGCTTATAACAGATTGAACCACTTCTCATATTACTAATTAATTTTATAGTAAAACCTCAATTTTCTTAAAAAATAACCAATGTGAATCTGTGATAGTGAGGGGTCACATAACACAGAGAATCCAATAGATTTTCCTCAACTTTCTTAAAAAATAACCATTGTGAATCTGTGATAGTGAGGGGTCACATAACACAGAGAATCCAATAGATTTTCATGCACATTCGAACACCATGGGACATGCATGGCCCAAAGGGGAATTAGTAGTGTGTATTCGTTTGACTTCAAACTATTTTTACACCCTACTTAAAATACAAAGCAAGATCCGACGCACACTTTTGCATAAACAACTTTTTAGGGTTTATTCTAATGTAAAAAGTCAAGTGATCCATCATTAAATGTTGTAACAAGAGGATCTATGCAAATCTTAAACATAATTAGTGTCGGCAGCATATTTTTCTTTCTACAATATCACAAGAGAATAATGTGTCACACGAGAGTTGTACTTTAATTGTTACAAATAAAAGAGGCTTAAAGTTGTTTAAGATATAACATGTAAAACACAATCATTGGTTACTTAGGGTTCAAAATTTCAAAATTTACTTAGGTTGCGTCTCTAATTTTACATTCCTCAGACTAGAAAGACAATCATTTTTACTCTTCTTCCCGTTTAGGAATGAACAAACACTAAACTTTTTTGCCCACCATCAGTGCTTATTGTTTTACCAAGTAAAAAAACCAAACCCTAAAACTTTGAAAGCACTTCACCAAATCTTCTTTGGGTTGTTGGAGGTGCCTTTACTGGCCCAGTGCTATGGAAGAAAGAATCCTAGAGGTAGTTGGGTTGGTTAACTATGAGGCAGCGTTTAAAACAGAAAAGAAAAAGAGCATGCAGACAAGAAAAGCACTTCTGAGAAAAGCCAATCTACCATAAAGATATATCTTCAAATTAAATTCAAGTCCCTCCTGCTTTTTGAGTAGGCAACAACTCCTTTGATCGCGGGCTTGTTCTCCTTCTCACATTCCCTTACTCGCACGCCTGCCTCCTTCTGCTTCTGCTTCTAGAGCAATGTGCTGTGACTTTATACCTCTCTCTCTCTCTCTCTCTCTCTTTCTCTCTCTAAGGACTGGACAGCATTCAGAATCATTCCTCTCTCTCTCTCTCTCTCTCTCTCTCTCCTCACGGACTTGTAATAAGAGACTGGACAGCATTCAAAATCACAGCCAACTGAATCGTCTTCCTCCACCATTCTTTAATTTTTTTTCAAATTTTTGTTTCATTCCAACTGGAGGAATTCTGTTGGGGGTACAAATTTCTGTTTTTTTTAATTTGTTTGCTGGACCACATGTTGGTGGTAATTAGTTATTGGGGGGGGGGGGGGGGCGCGGGTGGGCGGCTTTTTACCCACATTTTGACCTCCCTAACAATTCTTAATAATTACTGTCATTTGATATTCTTCAATTAATCCGATTTAACGATCAAAAATTAAAAAAGTTTGTGAGAGATAAAAAGATATATGTGAATAACAACTCCCTTAGTATTCGATTGATTATAGCTTTGGGTTGAAGTCGTTGCTCCATATGATTAGCATGTGATTGTCACTTTTAACAAGCACAACGAAAGAGGTGAGACAAGAGATGAACATAGAAATTATGAGGAGTTGCGAATTACAGTCATCCTCACGAGGTATATAATTAGTACTACTGCAATCTAATCAAATCTTTAATTCCCTTTTAACAGATTCTTAATACTGTTCCAGGAAAAAAGATTATGTGTTGCGTAAAGAAAGTTCAAGTTGTATCATAAAACCAAATTAGTAACACGAAGAAGAGTAGATTACTGCTTATGCTTACAAGGACATGCACGGTTTGATATACTGCCAGTTGATTTATGGTAGATCCTTTGTACTTTCTTCAAGCGGAACTATCAAATTAATAAAGTTTTACTAATTAATTAACCATAAAGACAACATTCACATGTCATGCCATATAATTTGTGTCTGATGATTTCTGAATCTAAAATTTGTTCAATACAAACTTATGAAAGGTTTAGCGTATGCTTGTAGTATTTTCTTATTCTTTAAATGGTGGATAATCAGATAAGCGAGAAAGACTTGGACTTAAAATTGCACACCTTAATTATGTTTCGACATTGTTTAGACTGTCATATACTAGTATATGGTCATACACAAAGTGTGTGAAGTTTTTTATTTTTATTTTTAATAGTGAATGAGAGAGGAAGAGAGAAAGAGAATGTGAGAGTGGAGGGAGAGGGTGAGAGATTTATTTATTTATTTATTTATAGTTAAGTTAAGGGTAGTAACGTGAAATTATGTTATTGTCTTTATTTTTATTTTTTTTTATGGTAGAAGACTAAATAGTTTATTTATTTATTTTTAGTTAATTACAAATATTATATTAATATATAATTTAGATGATCGTTTCATCTTGTTGAAGATTAAATCTAGCTATTGATTTGAATAACGAGTAATATAAAAAGACCTTAATATGTTAGTCATAAGTCAAGAATGAACGAGATTTTTCGATGTATTTGACTTGTAGTTGCACCTTGCCCGGGTGCAGAGTATCAAATCTTGAACATAGGAGGGGCCGGTGGCCGCAGAGAAATTTTTCCAAGTGACGGGAACACCATGACACGTGGTGTTCCCTCACACATTAGGATTTAGTTTTATTTATTTATTGAAATATAAAATTGAAATATATTCAAGATGTCAAATCTAATATGTGAAGGAACACCACGTGTCATGGTGTTCCCGTCACTTGGAAAAATTTCTCGTGGCCGCAGAAGGCAGCGTAACCTTTCGAAACAGTGAAAGGTGTGAGAAAACAGAAAAGGTTACAAAATCTAAAACGCCATCACCATTTGATACCGGTCAGAAATACTTGGGACTATGGACGGTCCAGATGGAATCTTATACAAAAGGGCGCAGTTGAAAAAGCAACTTGGATTGATGGACTATTTCATTTGGACGTATCTTAACTACAAGTTGGTTATTGGCCGTTAAACTTTAATTTTCAAATAAAATAAGGAATTGTTATTAGCACTTCAAAAATCTCATTTTACACTTTTCATAAGTAATTATAAAAAGTTTAAAATAACAAATGTGATATTTAAAATGCTAATAACAATTCTCATAAAATAAATATCTTAAAATGGTTTTGTAGTGTATTGTTGAAGATTTTCAGATTAAATTTTTGTCTACTTATAAAACTGACGTTATCTTCTATATATAAAGCCGGAGGCTCATTATGGTGTCACCGGCTTGTACAAAAATATTGGACCAAACTGTCCCTCAGCCAAAAAATTCAAAACCTGTTCAAAATAATATATCAAATTATGCAAGGGCAAGTTGGTAATTTGATCATCATAAATTATAATATAAATATAAATGTGGAGAGAGAAAAGAATAAAAAAATGAAAGGGAAGAGATAAAAGAATAAACAAATGACAATGACAAAGTTGATGGTGCTCACGTGATAATGGGAAAGAAAAATATAATAACAAAAAAAAAAAAATCATGAATATTGTGTTCAAAACTTTTTAAGAGGTGCACAGGTGATAAAAAAAGAAAATAACGAAATAAAAAAATATTGAAGCAATTCACTCGTATAAATACATTTAAAATATCTAAGTCGCGCATAGTGCACTGTGATTCAAAAAATACCTTTTGCACGCGGCTATTTATTAAATATTATTTCTCGAATTTTAAACACTTAAAGAGATGCGTAGTGTCAGTTATAAAAAAGTCTCTCGCACACGCATAATAATGTGATTCAATTAATTGTCAAATGATCATTTTTTTTAACAAATGATGTTATCTACACTAAGGGGAGGGAGTGGGCTTAGCCTCACAATGGGCTAGCAATAATTTGTTTATTAAATATTATTTTTTCTAATCTTAATATAAATTCAATAAAATGTAAATGAAAATTGAAAGTCCGCTTTTATTAACATGGATTCAATTGCTTTGATTAGTTAAAAGACCGCTTTTATTAAATGTATTTATTATTCATTTCCGTCTACATTAATAAATACATTTAAAACATGTAAATCGCTTGTAGCACGCAATGATTCAAAAAATTACCTTCTGCACGCGCATGAGCACGTGCATAGAGGCTAGTTATTTTAATTTAAGTTATAATGACCAAGTTTATTTATGGGAATTGTTATTGGCACACAAAAAATCTCATTTTGCACTCCAAACTTTCTATAATTAGAAAGAAAAATACACCTGTGAGGAGTGTAGAATGATATTTTTGGAATGTTAATAACAGTTCTTGATTTATTAGTAATAATATTCTGGGATTATGTTGTCAACCCTGAGTAACTTATGAAACGATACACTACGAGACATGTATTTCAATACCCACAAAAGTTTATCGGATTTTAGACACAGATTGGAGTGCAACTTTCGCGTATCAGATCCGATTTTGAAGTGCGTTGTCTGTTTCTATTTGGGTTTCTTTCACCTGGGTTTTATAATTTAATGGTTCTGTGTGGAAAAATCTCTCAGAAAACAAAAAACTCAAAAGGAAAATCGGATAGAAGCCAAATGGGTTTTGAACAAAGAACAATAAGCCAAACAATTGCATGTGCAGCAGCTGCAACTTGGCGCCGTTAAAGGACTCAACGAGTCTCTTTCACCAGACAATGGGCGCATATCTTGAAAATGCACGAAGTTAAATAAGTTGGTTAAACTGTGCCAAGAATATTACTTTTACCTCAATCAAGTAATTGTAACGGATGACAGACTATCAGGACCACAGCAGATACACACATATGTCAAAAAATAGGAAGAATGTAAAGAAAGGAGTCTTGTATTGGAGAAAAATTAAACTTTGCAAAGGCTTATAAGGAGTTGAGATACTCTGATTATATTGCAAATTGTCATATACATTTATAACTGAATAACACACTTGTTACAATGTTGAGCTACCATTATGAGGTTATTCACATATGCGATCCAAATTTATCACAAATATACGAACATCTAGGGCCACCAGCAATTCCAAGAAAAGGAAGATCCAGCAGGCGAGATCGATTTTCCTGGTTCAAACTGTCGATGCTATACCAGGGCCGATCATCGGCTCTACGGAGCAAGACGCCGAACGAGTAGACTTCTCCCATGACGACGTCCTGGTAATCTATGTGCAATTGGGCATGGTCGGTAGAGTGATGGTGGATAATGGCAGCAAAGTCAACATTCTTCAATTTTCCATGATCCAAAAGATGGGCTTCAAGAGCAAAATCAGACGGCGGAAGGAGGTCTTGACCGGGTTCAATGGCAAGTTGAACATGAGTATCCTTGATAAACTCATCTCATTTATGATTAAACTTGCCTCAAATTGCCAATTTTCTTTTTATATTAATGAATAGTACACATGAAAATGAAGCCGTACAACAAAAGGTATAGCGTAAAAAAAACAAAAATAAAAACTTATGAAGTCAATAAACATGGTTACTGCTGCTACTAATTACGTACATGACCTAAATTTTCTATGTGTAATTTGGACACTAGTTAGATGATTGAAGACACTAATGCCGAGTATCACGGTGTTATTAAGATCTCTCCAAATCAAGTTGGAATAGAGAGGTTGTCGTTTTCCTTGCAATCTTATCTTATTAAATATAAATCAAGATTCAAGATCTGTGTTTAGTTTATGTGATTAACAAGCACCATTAATTAAATATCAGAAGAAAATACAAAGCCAATATAATTTTACTTGTACAAGGTTTCATATTTGATTCATATATATGACGAGTTCAGTATCTAATTATAATTAGATCATGTTGTTAATTACCCACGCCCCTCATTTCGAGTTGATTTTTGTTGTATTGAAGACAAAACAACCTAAAACAATACTTGCATCCATCCTAAGTGTGCACTTTCTTGTTCAATCAATTGCGATTAAGAAAATCTCTCTGTAATTCTTTTGTCTAATGTTTAGTAAACACCCCTAAGTGAACCCTAAGTTCGATCAACTTGGTGAAGTTTGTTTCGTAAAAAAAAAAAAAAAAACCACTAACGTACACCTTCTTTATTAAGTTGTTATTAACGAATATTCATAGTGATATTTTCTTTTATATAAAAAGGAGACCTCGATTTCGCTAGGACAATCTACCTTTATATATTTTAGATAAATCACCCATCTTATTTCAAATAAATCTCTAAACTACGATTTAAATAAAAATGCTTTGTTCTGCTCATAATATTTGTATGATTTGTTAATCATATTTTGAGAGGCAAAAGATAGTCCACTTCAAGTAAAGAATATAAATAAAATAGTGGGGATTTTAATAAGATGGAGGTCTTGTTCGGGAGGAGATTCTTTCCGCTTAATCATTAAATTTGGAATTCGGATTGTTGAAATTTGATCCAACAGTTACAGTTAAAAAGATTCACGTTTGTAACTATTGGATCAAATTTCAACGGTTCGGATCACAAATTTAATGGATTAAGTGGAAAGGGATCCGGATAGAATCCCTTTCCGTCTTGTTCAACGAGAAGACACCTAAGCTGCTGAAAATGTCGTCACCCATGTGCTTCTCCGAGTGTACACGTGGACCTTTTGCTTTCTTTTTCTGATTTTCTTCCTGTTATGATTTGATAGAATCATCTGCAGTAACCCAACATACTTGAAAACGAACGGACGATTACAGTAATTCAATATAACTACAATAAAAATTTGAAATTATATATGATATATAACAAGTTCACCGTTATATAGCGTGTCCAGTTATATAACATCTCAATAATCAATTGTATGTTCATTTTTTCCGCATACATAGAAACGCTCAATAACAATTAACTCGTTTTATGTAAATTATTCTTTTGATATTTACAAAGTGTAAACTGATGATGATTTTTTTTATTTTGTTACAGAAGAGATGCCATTTAACGAAGAAGGATGAAATACTCATGGATTCATGAGCAAAAAATCCTCATTCAATTCGTTTACCAGAAAAAATTTGGGAATTGAATTCCTCCCATCCTGCCCCAGGTCCTAATAAACGGCTGTGTAATTCAAGCTTCTTTAACTGTGTGAGATGTGTCTCAATGTGTGTCATTGCAGAGAAAGAGAGAACAAGAGAGACAGAGACACAACACATTTCTCTCTCTCTCTCTCTCCCCCCCTCCCTCCCCCTCCCTCTCTTGTCTGATTGAGACAGCAAAGGTTGTGGTTCAAGATAAAATCTCCCTGCAAATTTTTATTTATGCACATTTCAGTTCTGCAATAATCTAAATAAAGTTGTTCACTTTCTGTTAGGTAAGAGAGATTCTGTCCGAAGCAAGAAAACCCAGTTCACCAAGAGTCTTTAAGCTCTTTAAAAATGGTTGTTGTGGTGAGTATGGGTTCCTTGAAGAAAAACCTATATAATAAATATAATATTCACACGTAGGTTAGTCAAGTTGGCTTAAAGCAATCTCTTTTTTTTGTATTCGAAATTCATTTCCGTAAATTATACTAGACGTTGGTTAAGCTTGTTAACTAACGACAATCTCTCTTACGCGGCTATGCCTGAGTTCGAAGTCTCTTATCTCTTTCATTAAACTAAATTAGCTTAAATATTGTTTTGTAAAAAGAAAAATATAATTGAAAATCTAAATAATGAAAAGAGAGGAGGAAAAGTAAAAGCAGAGAGAAGCATGGAAAACAAACAAAAGAGGGAAAAGGTTGTTTGCGGCAAATGGCCAATGCTTGCATGTGAGGTCTGCATTCTACAGAAGAACACCCCAAAAAGCCACCATATCTCACTTGCATTTGGGAAATTGCCCCCACAAAACCACACGGTTTGTCCTCCAAAATTAGAGAAATTTTTAGTTGTGACGGGAACATAGATGGTACACCAAATAGTGGAAAATTTTAATTTTTAAGTTATTAACTTTTTAACACACATATCCCACCATTTATATAGAGACACATGGTGTAGCACCTCATGTGACAGTCACATTGAAAATTCTCTTCCAAAACTGCCCTTCCACCCCAAAGGGTCTTGGGTTTTAACTATTTCAAAACCACTTAGCTCTAGCAGTTTATGGTCCCCTCCCCAAACATCTTAGGCCATCTCCAACAAAAGGGTCCAGAGAGTCGAAAATAGCCCGAAAACCGTCTCCAACCAAGGGCTAGGCCAGAGGGCTTGTGGGCCCCAAGGAATCTGAAAGGGCTAAAGGGCTGGTCCATTCCAATCAGACAGCCGGCCCCGGCCTGGCCAAAGTTTTTGCTTAAAACTGTCGGATATAACCAACAAAAATAAGAGCAATAGTGTCGATTATAATCGACACGAATAGTAAGCCAAAATTTTGAATCCAACAGCTAGTTATAGTTGGATTTTTTTTTTTTTTTTTTTGGGCCAATTTTTTTTTTTAATAGATTTAAAGAATTCCCTTTTTTTTTTCGATAAATAACTAAGTCATTCCTACACTATTTCTCACATAATTTTCAACCTTTTTAAATTTAAGTTGTTATAGTTTTTAAATTTAAATAATAAATTATGTTTGGCCCTCAGTTGAAGACTGTTTTTTGTGACAGGACTAAAACGAGCCCTATGGCCCTTTGGTCCTTGGTTGAAGATGGAGGCAAATATGACCATATACTGTTCATTAAAATATTAATATCTTGGAGGACCAGAGGGCTAAAACGAACCATTTAGCTAGCTCTCGGTTGAAGATAACCTTATATAACAGAACTAATTAAAAAATAAAAGTTTATGTCAGTGGCTCAGTGGCCATGGTGGCTAAACAGTAAATTCCCCTAACCCTACCCCTACCTCCCCAAAATTTCTATATAATCCTTCGTAACCCCCCCACTTCCCTCACTCATCTGCCTCCTCCCATTTCCTCTCCCCTGTTTTTTCAAGCCTCATTCGTTTCCAATCCAAATGTAATAATCTTGTCCCTCTCTCTCTCTCTCTACAAATTTTAATTAGAAATGCTTAATGGTTTCCAATCAAAAAGCTGCATTTTTTCTAAAATGCTTAATGCTTTCACTTCTTTGCATGCAGGAAAATGGCTTCTTCATCTGGGTTTTTCATGGCGGGTCTTCTTGCAATGTTGGTGGCGTCTGCGCATGCTTACGGCGGAGGCGGGTGGGTTAATGCTCGCGCCACTTTCTACGGCGGCGGTGACGCTTCTGGCACAATGGGTATGCACCAAAACAGCAGAAGATTCCATTTTTACTTCATGTTACCATTTTAAGTGCCCTTTCTGACCTCTGACTTCTGAATTTTTGGGATTTTGTTTTTGAAGGCGGAGCTTGTGGTTACGGCAACCTCTACAGCCAGGGGTACGGAACCAACACGGCCGCGCTGAGCACTGCTCTGTTCAACAATGGGCTGGGGTGCGGATCTTGCTACGAGATTAGGTGTGTGAACGACCCCAAATGGTGTCTGCCGGGCTCCATTGTGGTCACCGCCACCAATTTCTGCCCGCCGAACAACGCCCTCCCCAACAATGCCGGCGGCTGGTGCAACCCTCCCCAGCACCACTTCGACCTCTCTCAGCCTGTCTTCCAGCACATTGCCCAATACAAAGCCGGAGTTGTGCCTGTGTCCTACAGAAGGTAAAACCCTAGTTAAATTTCAACATTTCATAGCTAAAGATCCATACTTTATTCCAAAAAAATCATTAATTTTATGAGAATTTTTGTGGGCTCTTATCAAAATTACTAAAATTTAGTGGGATTTTATCATGGTCTTTTAATATTGCATTATATTTTGAATAAAAAAATTAAAAAAAAGGAAGAAGGGCACCAAAAGAATTTCACAATTAAAAATTCCTGGAAATGAAGGAAGGGCATTAAAGGAACTTCAAGGCTAAATATCTGATAGAGGATGACATGCAAATATTTGTGAAATTTTCTTTTTCTCTAATTAAGGTGCTTTTCTAATTTTATTTTGTTGGGTTTTTTGTAGGGTACCCTGCATGAGAAGGGGAGGCATCAGATTCACAATCAACGGACACTCCTACTTCAACCTGGTCCTTATCACAAACGTTGGTGGTGCCGGTGATGTGCACTCTGTTTCCGTCAAAGGGTCCAGAACTGGCTGGCAAGCAATGTCCCGAAACTGGGGGCAAAACTGGCAATCCAACAGCTACCTCAACGGCCAAGCTCTCTCTTTCAAGGTCACAACAAGTGACGGCAGGACTGTTGTGTCCTACAATGCTGCCCCTGCTGGATGGTCCTTTGGGCAGACCTACAGCGGTGCCCAACTCCGCTAGGGCACCCCCACGCCACCTCCTAATTTACCCTCCATATTTAGCCATTTCCTAGGTCATTAAATATATACTGAAGTATATTTAAGATTAGTGTGACTCTTAAGTATACTAGGATATTAGTTAGTATTCTGAGTCACTGAGTCAAGGTCTTTGGCCTCTGCGGTCAAAAGTGAGTAGGGCTTATTTTATAAGGGCTCTCCCATCAAGTTTTAATTTTTGAATTATATGTGTCTTAGGTGTAGGGTACCCTACTATCTTTGGGACCCTAACTCCTTGGGTATTGTTTCTTTTTACTTCTGCAGTATTTGTAAAATCAGAAGTTGGCAGAGGTGGTGGACTTTGACCACCCGCCATTAGTGTTTTGAAATATTACTAGCATCTTGGGCTTGTTTTGGAAGGGCATTATTGTAATTCAGCTGAGGCTGATGGTTAATTCAGTGTTGTCCGTGGTTGTTATATTTGAATGTTGTTGAAGGACTAAATGTAAATTTTCCTTTTTCTACTAAGTAATGGATTTTCTAATTTACTATTTATTCCTTCTTATTTTACCTTTTGCAAATAATCAATCATTTTGTTCATCTAATTTGTGCTTGTTTCAATGAAGAAACTAGAAAAATAATGCATACATGGGTTAAATCAAATTGTATATATATATAAAATAATAATAATACAAACGTGGGTTATATCAGTTGGTGAGAGCAATGTGTTTTGTAGAGCTTAAGTTCTAATTCCCCGTATTGTAATTACTTACAAAATAACCTTTACTCTCAAGACTAAGCAAAATCATAGTTCTTCATAGTTCTTGCATCTGAATGAGTAGGTTTGGTAATCAGTTTTCTAGGTTGTGTTCGATGCAATAACAACTTATAAGCATGAGAGAAAAAGCATGAAGACGTTGTCTAGTTAAAGTAATTGGTAATGGTAACAAGTTAGAAAAGTATAATGCTAGGGATTGCAAGGAATGAAGGAAATGGTGATCGATCGAGATTGAATTTCATGTGTCTGGCCAGCTATAGGAAATATATTGGTACGGGCCTGCCCTAAACCAAAAGGGCCAACACAAGAGAAAATCTAATAGGGCAGCATGACCACGTAGCTAACTACTTGGTTAGCCCTTCATAAAGCGTGAGTTACCGTTTGTTGAGAATTTGTAACCACATGAGGCGAGAAAAGGATCCAGCGAGGATCCTTTTTTTAGGGATCTCGTGATCTTATTCGTTCATCGTATATCAGGATTCTTTTTCTAGGGATCCCGTGATCTTATTCGTTTATCGTATATTGTGCGGTTAGAAATCATTTTAAAATTTAAAATTAAATATGAATAATACCTAACAGAAACTGACCGTACGATATACGATTAACATGTGAGATCACGAGATCCCTAGGAAAAAGATCCGGCGAGGATCCTTTTCCCATGAGGCGGATGATACCCTAAAATAAAAGATCATTTCCTTTGTGAGAGTGGTCCAACCAATCACGCGATCAGGCTGCCCTACTTTCATCATTTACATCTAGCTATTTTCACAAGGCGATATAATAAATCTGTGAGCAGAAATTTTGTGTGGTGGGACTGAATAATTGATTGGGTTACAACGTTACATGAATTGGAGTAAAACATCTGTAAAGACACTTCATATCTCAAAATTTTGAACGTCTCATCCATTGTCCCTTTTGCTTTCCATGTCCCTTTCAACGTCGATTGCCTCAAAAGATTCAAACCAGTTAACAACAAAAGATTTACGAAACTTCACATACCCTTTTTTTTTTGTGGTTTCATTTAAATGTTTGCTGTGTGTATAGACAGACAGCAACACGGAATAATAGCAGTTTACGTGTATACGTAACTATTTTAGTTTTGTGTGTCCAATTATCATTCATTTTTTTTATATAATAAATGGATAAAAGATTAGCTTGAATTCTAGATTTTAAATGATGTAAACTTTTATACTTTGTACGCCTTTACGATCTATTCGGTTATCATAAATTACTTGAACTGAATAACTCACTGTATATTTGGTTTAAGTACTATTTAAATTTCAATGAATGGGGATTTGCAAACACAACAAGCACTTGCCTTGTCTCACAAGTAAGTGCAGCCTGCCAGGTTCCGACCTCAACGGCAAAACGATTGATATAGAACTAGAACCTTGGTAACTTTTCTAGCAATTTGTAACTAGAGTCTAGAAATTCATCTGACATCATAGAATTTTAGCAAAATCATTTGCCTTAGTGTTCTTCTACACTCCATGATCTTCACAACCTCTTCAAGATACCAAGTTGATGCTGCGTAGCTCCTCGAGAAGACGATGACAGAGATCCTAGACCCTTGGATTTCCTGCGCCAGTACGGCTGTTATATTTTGCCATCGTCTAATTTCCTCGTCACCATTAAAGACATTGATTCCGGCATCTTTTAACGCCCGTGGAGGTGGTTTCACCCCTCAAGCTCACGAACATGTCGTACGTACAATGTTTTGAGGAGGAAGAGAAGAAGGATTCATATGCTGTCCTGGTAGTGGTTCTTAACTCACTGGTCACAACAAAAAAAGTTCCAGTTGTCCGTCTGCTTAGGAGGAAGGTAAGTTTAACCCAAATGGTTGACTTTGAGAATCATATATGAACATCATGCAATGTAGTTGTTGGGCAAACATTATTTGAATACAGATCCTCGACTACTTCCATTTTTTACAATTTTTTGAACTTTTCATTTTTGTTTAATTTTTAGTTAACATTTTTTATGCTTTAGAAGTGCAAACCAAAACCATATCGTCTGTAAAATTGGAACGAAGCAGAGAAGATTAGCATGGCCTTGCAAAAGGACGATACGAGACCTTGTATACCTTCTATAGTTGCTTTGTGGTTCCAACTGATGTTTTGCGGTGTGTAGACAGCTACAAGAAATAGTAGACATTAATTTACGAAAAAAAATGGAATTGTAAAAATTTTCCAATGTTATGGTTTTTGTATATTTTTATATGTACTTTTATTTACAGCTCAGATTACTGAGAGGGGAAGCAAGGGAAGGCAATGTCCTAAACTGCCACTGGAAACCTTGACAGCCAAAGACATGAAGGGGGCGGAGGGAGCCAAAAAACTCAGCAGAACACCGATATTTCTATATATATTAAACACACAGAAGATCTCAATATAGTTTTGGTGCTTCATTCTTTGCGCATCAGCACCGTTGTTTCTTCTCGCAGGGGGACTAATCACTAATGATAGGACCGTTTTGTGTTGAACCCGCACTGTACACTCAGTGGTTGCCTTCTATATTACCACGACCAAAAAAATATGACTGCGAAAACCTTGATGGATGAGTATGTTCTTCAAGCATTCAGTTGGATTTCTCCAGCAACTCCCCATCGGTGGATGAACGACAAAATCACCCATGGACTTCAGTTTGTCTGCTGCATCAAGCAATAGAGATGCTTTTAAGATTTCAATACAGTACAGAGAAGTAAACCTTCCAATTAGTAGAACAAAACATTGCAATAACGGGGTAAGTCAACATAATACAGAGATGCTTTCTAAGGTGGAATATGCAAGGAGGAAAACAATTGACTTTGCAGTTCATCTCCGAAGAAAAATAAATTGGATTAGATTGTAGCCGAAAGAACAATCACATTAACAGTATAACAATATACATGGAGAAAACAATGTTATAATAAGCAATGTCTAGTTTTTACGTAATTCGCTACTCCAGTCATAATAATACAGCAAAGGAAGCCATGTTAGTAACAAGCAAGAAAAATTAATTGAGAAAATTGGGGAAGAGAAACTGACCTGGGAATATAAATGCTCGTCAAACATGGTAACCGCACAAGGACCAGATGTAGAAGCCCAATTATGCTGAGTGGGGTAAAACTCAGGTCTAGGAGCTTCAAAGCTTCCATTAACTTGATACTCAACAGGGTTTTCTTGAGGACTCATTTCTGCCGGTGGCTGGAATTTCGTATCAGTCAGCATATTGAGATTGTACGGAAGATAGGGAATGTGCCCACCCAGCTGTAGATTCAGCGGTGCGGTTCTGGTTAAGTCATTTAGAATACCATTTTCTTGTCCAGAAGTAGAAATCTCTGGACTTTTTCCTGTGCCAAGGTAACCAGAATAACTACCAAAGGAGGAACTTGCTGAGCATTCCAGATCCCTATAACAGGAAATAATTCCACTGAGTAACACTTTTGAGATAAAGGCAATCCACCATTAGATGAGGGAGCCATTTAACGTTCTATGTTATAAGGAGCATCATCTTATCGCATAACATGTTGCTTTTCTTTTCAATTATATTTCCGTCTTACACAACAAAAATTCTTAGGAGAGCTAGTATGTACTTCCGAACAATCACTCACCTATGGGGAAGCAAGGTCGTGTCCTCAGGTAAAACTATATGTCGGCTTTCATTAGTCGGAATCCATGACAAAGGCTGGAGCTGCTGCTCAGCATTCATGCTGAAGGGTATATGCAACCCATTTTGGAACTGCAAGATGAGAACCATAAGAATATTATGTTTGCCAATATCGTACCGGTAAGTAAATAAAACCTCAAAAAAATTAAATAACACCTTAAAAAAGTTTCTCATGTCAGAAAAGTAGCAATGCTTTACCTGACTAGTGCATTTTATCGACATAAGCTGCTGCTTTTGTAAATTTTCCTGCCAGCGGAAAATTGGATAGCATTAGTATCAAGAGGTGTAGAACTAATCATTGTAGCACAAGGTCACTTGAAAACTACAGAGAAAGGATTCGAAGAAAATTGTACATTCCTTATTGTACAATTGTGATAACTTTATTTTGTTTGTAACTGTCAACGGTTTCTTGCTGAAACTCCAATGATGTATACTCACTACTATTCACATACATTTCCAGATTAATAAGTAATCAATTTCTAAATTTCTACAGTCTAAGGCAGTACATCGTTTCAGCAACTTTCAATTATCAGTGGTAAAATTTCAATGGCATATAATATTGGAGAGCTAGGCCAATTACAATAATTAGAAAATCTTAAAATTTGGAACCAGACAATGAGAACACTTCCCAGTGCTGACCCTATCAAGCGCAAGAATTCTAACATCGGGCGGGTATATACTAAATTTCTTCATATAAAACCTACAACTGGATGAAGAGGATACCTTATGTATTCGAATCTGGTTAAGCGATTCTCTAAGTGAATCTTCCATATGCCCCAACTGTTCTACACTGTTGATCTTATCAGGGCTAGTCCAACAGCTGCAGAATCCAAGATTGGTATAGCATTAGTTTAGGGGGTCATAGACCATAGTAAACTTTCATTGCAAATTAAATTAATGAAACGTAAAATATGGCTCGTGAACCAAATTTTCAGGTATTCACCTTAGTCTCTTTTTTATTTCGGAAAGCTGGGTTTGCAATAAACTAGACTGGTTACTCAGATCCTGTTGGAAAAATAAAGAGAGAGAGAAATATAAACAGCATGTAACAATGAAAAGTTAAGACCAAGAGACTCGAATGGTGAAATATCACATTGGAAATATGGGTTTGCATTCTTACCTCAATCGTTTGAGAACTGAAACAAAAAGAAAAGAAAAACATATTAATTGTAATTCTTGTAATTTCATGATTTCTGACAACATTTTAACCTAGTGTGTTAGCTTGTGTACCTTGTACCCAAAAATTCTTGTATATTAACGTCATGATCCAACTTCTTGAACGTTTTCTTCAGTGCCTACACTTTCAACAAGAAAAACAGAAAATTAAGTAAGAGACAGCAGTGGTAGTATCTAGATTACATCCAAACAGAAAAAAAAAAAAAAGAAAGAACAATAATATCATTAATAAATAAGTAAATAAATAAAAGGTTATCAAAAGGGACTTACTTCGAGGCTTTCCAATTTCCTGTTAGAATCCAAAGAAATTAAATTTAGCTAGGATACTTTGAAACTTAATTCAGATACATGATTGTTTCTTTAAGCGAAGAAATTACCTTTTAGCTCTTTCCTGTGGAGTAAGTTGAGCAAACTTTGCTATAACGTCTTCAATACTACTAAAGTCAACAAGAAAAAAGAAAAGGGCAAGTTACTGATCATTGATTCCCAACGAAAGGTTATACTCTTACAGACGAAGGCACACAAAACAAAATTTCATCCACACATGATTTCATAAATACAAGTGCATGATCGTTATTTACAGCCCTTGTTACCAATAATGTTATACAATCTAATCTCCATTACAATAGAACAATCAGACTTGTTCAGAATTAACAGAAACAATTAAAACACTAAGGTAGGTCATGTGATCTAAAGAATTTTACATTCCTTACTACTGTAACTCCTAAAGTGAATATAATTTGGTAATTAAACTAAACAACTGAATGAATTAAGGTGCCTCACACATTAAACATATTCCCCTGAATCAACTGCTTCGATTAACTAAAAGGATTAATCTCGATAAACCTGAAAAGTTTTCAAACGCAAACACAAAACCCTTGTGCGAGTCTTCATATAAATTCTTTAATTCGTTACTATTAGAATGAATGTACAATTGTATATACATACCTGCGTTTGCCACAGCACAAAGAAGGCTTTCCGGTAGGCGAAAACATGAGAAGGATAATGTCAATGTCGCATAGTATAGATAATTCATTAGCCTTTTTCATGATGCCATTCTTCCTTTTCGCATAAGTTGCTTGACGCCCATTTGTATTCTCCAACCTCTTAATCTTTAGCTTTACCCTTCCCATCCTGCACTTTCGACCGCGAATCTTACGCTTGAATCCCTCTTCTTTGACTGTCCAAAATATCGAAAAGCCTGCCCAAAAACAAAATCATTCATTTCTCATCACAATCTATCCAACCACACACAGTTCAATTTCCTGACTCACACAATTCAGCAACCAATTCAAACAACATTGCCAGATACAAGAAGATGCTACCGAAAGTTCACAAATTTATCAACATTACAAAATAAAGACAGATGTTTTTCCTATTTTCCAAACCCTAATGACCAAATTAAATCTTACATAATCAGGGGTGATTAAAATTGCTTTAAGCCCAGATAAGAAAACAAAAATTCAACAAAAACCCATTTGCAAATGAAGCTAAAAAACCAAAATCGATTACCTTTTCTGAGAACCGGAGACTCGTGGGATATTTGAAAAAAATAAGGAATAAATAGTAAAAGGCAAAAAGCATATCTAAAAAACCACAAAAAATAGAAACTTACCCAGAAGAGGAAATGAAACAGAGGAGTTTTTAGCAAAACATAATCCAAACGTCGGAAAATGTTGGGACACAGGAGAGGAGAGAGAGAAAGAGAGAGAGAGAGATTGGCTGTCGAGGGAAGCCAATAGGGAGGAGATTCAAAAGGCAGAGAGAGAGACGGAGAGAGAAAAAGAGAAGGGTGTGTGTGAGCTTACATATAGCTTTGCATAACACGACCGGGTGACCGAAAAATTCGGTAAACGAAATTAGCGGGAAAATCGGAAACGTCGGAAATTCCCAAAACAACCAACCAAAAACAATTTTGTCTGTCGTTCGACCTCCTTCCTCCTCCGACTCTGTCCTCTGATCCGACACAGATTTTTGGTTCTCTAACATATTTTGCTGGGTCGTGGAGGACTTCAGAACTTAAATTTTGTGAAATTACGTTTTTACCCTTCACTTCCCATGCGTTTTGATGGAAAAGATATTGTCGTTATGGTCGTTTTAGGAAACGAGTAATTAATGCTTGGAAAATGTGGTGTTATTTTTGCTAACATACTATTTCATGGGCCTCCGGACTAGAAAAATGGGCCTGATGGATTGGGTTGGTTACACACTTGCACTCTATTAATATGGTCCATCCTTTGATTGTAGTTGAAACCAGCAAGTGAGAAGAGGAAACTCCTACTAAACATCTAGGATTTCAAATCAGAAAAGGATTGTCCCTCTTAATCACAATTTGTATGGATTAATTCTGTTTAGACACACAAACTAACTTCCGTTGTTGACACTTTCTAATACGGGTTTGTCTTACATCCGATGGTTTAGGTAGCTCTCACTTTTATCAAAGAATGTCAACAATGAGATTAGTTTTGTGTGTCTAAATAGTATTACGAGAGAGGGGTAGACTTATGATTAAAAAATAAAAGGTACTTTATCCACTGATCAAGGCAAAAACACATTGATAATCAAATCCCAAACCCACATTAATTCATTTACTTACCCATAAAAGTACTGAGTATATAATAGCAAGGTTTAGACATTGCAGTAATTGCCAACGTTTGATTGCACTGATGCTGCTAGAGTCATCACACTGAGGTCAAAAAGAAAAGCAGCACGAACAGCTGAGCAGCCACCAGCAATGGACCAGCGGATTTTCGTGTGCATCATCATATTTTTCAATCAGTTAAAATTTGATATGCGTGCAAAAATGGGCCGTGGCGTTTGGAAAGTGTAATAAATTAAGGCAGGTACTAGTTTGTCCATAAAAAGCAAGGAGCTCAAGAACCTCTTTGGGTTGCGTTACGTCAGATCGGATAAATCAGTTAGCTAATAACCACCTCTCTCTCTCTCTCTCTCTCTCTCTCTCTCTCTCTCTCTCTCTGGTCGATCGATTTTCTGGATCACTGACAGTATATTGACAATATTATCTGACACTAAAATTGTGAGACTTTATTCTCTGAAATGACCAATCGAGATTGCTGGTTTTAAGAAACTCTGAGCAATAATAACGAGGGTGTGGGGTTTGTGAATTTTGATGCTCTCTATCTCCACCCTTCGGTAATAAGTAATAACCGACCGACAGAAGACTAGATGAGAGGGTCGGTCATAGCATTAACAAGAGATGAATATCTAGAGAGACTTCCAGCCAGATGTGCTGTATCAATATTTTCAAGTCAATTACACCTTGTTATGATGCATTTTAACTATTTTATATAGTGATTTTGTGGCAATGGATCGTTATATTAAGAGTTGGTTTAGTATTAATATGTTTTGAAAAAAATTGTTTCTTCTGTATTGTAAGAATAACTAGTTGTGAAATAAAACAGTAGAGTGTTTGGTAAATTTTTTTCTAGAAATGTTTTTGAAAAGAAAAAAAAAAGTAGTATTATAGTGTTAGATAAACTTTTATGTAAAACAAATGTGAAAAAAAAAACTGGTTTTTCAAAGCTGGGTTTTACAACTTTGTGTTTTTGGCTTTTTTTCACTCAAAACTGTGAAAAAAAAACTGAAGCTGAATGTTTATCAAACATAAAAAAAGCCCCCAGCTTTTCTTGATAGCCACTTTTTTCAGAATCACCTCGATACCAAATTAGGATTAAGCTTCATCTTCTATTGTTTAAAAAAATTCTTCATGCAACAAATTTTATGCCTTTTTTTATTTATTTTGCTCATCACTTTACTATTTTATATGTGACCGGAAATGAAATATATGGGATTTTTTTAAAAGAGTTTTAACGAAAAGCTCACAGTACTGTTCATTTTAACGAAAAACCATATTTTTATACTAAAAAATCAATTATGGTATTATTCACTTTATCCTTTATTTTATCTTTATCATTAAAACTCAAATTTTTTAAACTTTTTTTTTATTAGTTTTCCTATTTTTTTTAGAATTTGTATAGGTTTGGACTGGACATGCCCAACAAACAAAAGCATAATCTGCCGTTTAGAAAGTAGTTAATGCTTCTCACAGCAATCACTAAAAGTAAGGTATTAGGCATCCCCTGGTGATCATATAAATAACAGCAACAAATGACTTTGTTTCCAAAAGGACTTGCACCAATATTTATCTGTGCATGCATTTGATTTCGAATATATAGACAATTATAATGAAGCACTATTTTGTGTTAACTATTTACTTCAGAGTGCAGACAGAAGCTTCTTCAATCGAGTGAAGCAATTTCGTGGTGAAGTTGGTCCACTCAAGATTATCACAGTTGGGGTTCTTCAGGACAGTCCAGGAGTCATGACTCTGCATTTGAAAAACCAATACCTTGGTCCCTACCCCCACACTCCTCTACTTACTACCATCTATCAAACTTTGTAAAAGTTTCACATCAATCAAGCACGTTAAACATTGATTAGGCTTTTGGACAAACATCCCTTTCTCCTGCAGGTTATACCAGAAAGATCAAATGAACGTGGGAATGTCTAAACCACCACCTTTTTCATCACAAGTAAAAGAGTTCATGTTTGATACGTTAGGGCGATTTTTACAACGAGGCAAGACTGTGTGAGACATTTCTTGGCCGTTGACATGATTGGGCACTCCCCTCAAATTCTTTTCTAAGACTATTTCTAACTTATGAGATAAAATTTAAAATATAAGCTTTAAACCCCCTTCTCAAACCATGGACTAAAATAAATTTTAGGATAAAATATATCTCTGGACTAGATTCCCCCCAAGATTTAAGTCTGGTTTAAATTATTCTGGACCCACCAAACTGTCATATTTCAAATATTTTTTTTTGTTTTTTTACTTATAATTTAACAGTTATAATCAAATGAGATCAAATCTAATAGTAAAAAAAAAAAAAAGATTTGACGACCCAAAATTAAATCTAACATTTAAAATAATCTAAGAAAATTATTTAAATCAAATTTGACTTAAAACTTTATAAATACCTATGTATTTGTATGATTTTTAATTACTTATCGGAATTTAAATATTTTTAGACTAAAATATTCATAAAAATCAATTAAGATAATCTACGTAAAATTTATCTAAAAAAATAATGAAAACAAAAAGTTAGGCTAAAATCATTATTTAATCATCACGGGCTAAAATTTTAAGCCACAAGAATTGGAGGAGAAAAACAGTTTATGACTTATGGGCTTAAATTTTTAAGCTTTATCCCCAAGGATTGGAGATGTTCTAAATAAGAAGTGATGCAACATGAGATTAGGTTTCCTTCGCTACAAGGATCAACTCTCTCACATAAGAAAAATCTATGTGATATAAGGTGGTAATAAAATACTGTGAGTCTCATACTTAAGTGAAATATACCTTACAACTTAAATATTCGGATGCCCTTATTGAAGTTATTATCCAAGTATATGTTAAAGTTTCAGAGGGACAGGCATCGGTCTACCACTATACTAATAGCATTGAAGTTGTCCACACTTAATCATCTGTGCAATCAATAAGTGTGGCGTTTTTATGCAAAAAGTCTTGATGCAGTTAAAAGTGGAACCTTTTGATATAAATTGTGATTTGTTTTGTGAGATAACTGATGTGAGACTTTTTGCGGTCTTCAACATGCCCCCTCATTTTGAACCACTTTAGAGTGGGCCAAACATGTAGCTACATCAGTCAGGTTTGTAAGTGAACCTGATAATTCGGGCCCAGATCTGAAATCCATCCTGATACCAAGTTAAAGTTTAAGAAAGACAAGTCGTAGTCCACTATGCCTCGATGTAATTAGCAGTGGAACCATTTGATATAAGTTGTGATTAGTTTTGTAAGATGGCAGATGTGGAATTTTTTGCTTTATTCAACAATATATAAATATTTCTTTCTATCTCTCATCCCATACATGTACATATATAAAAATAATAATATTACCCACACACATATTTCTAATTTTCACACTCTTCTCAACAATAAAATATTAACAAAAATATATAGAAAAATAAATGTATGAATATCAACCAACATAAGAAACCAAAATAAAGTGAATGAATCGAGCACAATTTTCCTTGGATGACTACACACACATGCATGGTTGTCTAGCAACGACAGGCTTTTACGGGTACGGGTGTCCAAAAGGACCATGAACCGTTGGCTTTGTTTTGTTTCTTTGCAAACAACAAACAACAGGGGCTCCAACGCACGTGGATTTCTGTTACAATCAAGATTTTAAAAAATGCTAAGCGTTAGTTAGGTGGTTAGTTGGGATCTAGCATCTAGACGATTAGGTGGACGTTAAGGCGAATTAGACGAATTTAAGTAAATTTATTATATTTCATATAAATAAGTGTTTGTTTATACTTAAAATATATATAATTTCATCATAAACAACAAAATAGAGTGACATATTTATTATAAAGTATTAGAACATAATAAAAACATAAGAAGCAAGAATATAATGTGTGTTCATTTAAATATGCAACATCTCTCTTACAATTTATTAAAAAATGAAAGTTATCTGTTTTATGTCTAAGTGGAACGCGACTTAGACGGGTCTGGGAGGGATATGCGGTCTTGATGGATGCCTTAGCAAGTATAGGCATTTTTTTTTAATTTTCAAACGCTTAGACATTAATCAGGACGATGATCCACCGTCTAACGCTTAGACCTAGACGAAAAGTTTTAGAACAGTGGTTATTAAATCATTCACTTGTTCAGTTGTTCAACTTTCTCATCTCCTCATATAGATAAAAGGTAAAAATATATGGGTTTCACCTTTGAATTCGGGATATCCTCTGTCACTCACTTGTTAAATGTTGCTCATTGTATTTTTATTTAACGGTCGAAAATCATGAAGCATGAGATATTTCGGAACATATTCAAAAGTCACATCTGTAGTTAATATATGTGCATGGGAAGAAATATAAATAAGAGAAATAAGAAAAAGAAATGAAATAAGGGAAACCCTAAACCTAAAAGTATAGGGTACAGGGACAATTCCTCAATGTACACAAAGCTGTGTCTTTTCCCCAGTCAATGAAAGAAAATCTCAAACAAAATCAACTCCCCCTGTCCTTTTCTCTTCTTCCACCCCCCAGACTCTCAGTTACTTAACTTCTTACACGCACAGATTCACTGATACATCATACACCCCACATTATTACTGTACAAAAATAAAATAAAAAACCCCAAATTCCCAACTATACCCCTATACCCTTGGCCCTTTCCTAACTGTACCCTCTGATATTTTTCACGTTACTGATGAGTAAGTAGTACTATTGAATCAGATATTCGCAGGGATTTTAATTTGAACAAGCAATGAGAGACTGAGAGACTGAGAGACTGAGAGACTGAGGGATCCAATTAAATTACAGTAAACAAATTTTTTTTTAACGAATCATGGAAAAGAGCGGGGTAAAAACTGAAAACCAACCTTTATTTACCATATATGGGGGTGGTGAATTTGCGAAGAAATGAGAGTGGTATGTCATGTTCAAGTGAGCTTTATTACTGACTGCTAACGCTTATGACAAATTGACAGTCGACCTTTACTATCTACTTATGGCATCATATGGCTTTGGATGCCTCCCCCTTCTTTGGATAATTCACTCCCCAGTCAGTCAGTTTTACTAACTAGCACCCCGTTCTGTCTATTTTGACTCACAAGTAATTTCTCTCTCTACCTCTCTCTTTCTCTCTCTCATAATGTATGTATATGCAGTAGTACTATTAATATCTGGAAACATCTAGCTATACATGACTTCATTAGCTGGTGTAGTGATGAAATGTGGGGAGCATAGAGTTGTAGCTCCTTTGTTGGAGTTCTGAGCACGCACTGCAATTAGCTAGCTTGCTCACCCTACCTTCTATATAACCTGACTGACTGAAGAGGTTCTAATCTTGTAGACTTTTTGTTCTTGGGCTTCTGTTGCCATGTATATACTCATATCATCATCATCATCATCATCATACATGCTTACATACGAACATCATTATCATCCATGTATGCGCTTAGATATCATCATCAATATTAACGCATAGTGTTGTTAGTCTTAACTATTCATGTTATAACACGTTAGTTTGTTCACTTAACACTATACCTGAAGTGTGCCTAATAATATATCAATTAAGTTTGTCTTGCATTCATATTAAAAAATAAAAACTAATGAAAATGACTTGAAAACTTTGAGTTTTAACGATAAGAACAAAATAAAGGATAAATGATAAAGTGAATAGTACCATGATTAATTTTTTAATGTAAAAATATGATTTTTCGTTAAAATAAATTGTACTGGAATCTTTTGTTAAAGTTCCTTATTAAAGATATGGAATAGTATCAGTATGTAAAGTGGTTTGACGGTCAAGTTCCAGAATTTCCAGACAACCCTCTCTCTAATGGTTGTTTCCATATTCCCAGCCTGTGTCCTCAGACAAAGTTGACTGCGCTTCTATTTCCATATGCTTCATATCCAACACTCTAATCTATGCTTCATTTTTTCTTGTACTTATATTTACAATCCTATTCAATGTTTTAGAAACCATCTGTAAATTGTTGCATCAATTATTATCTATTAGAGTAAATTATATTTTATCCCTTCAGATTTGAGGTCGATTTCAATTTCTTATAACATCTTTGAAATATTTCAATTTCATACATTTACTTATCATTTTATTTCAATTTCATACAATTGTTAAAAATTTTGTTAAGTTAACCGTTAAGTGATAACGTGGCAAATATAGGGTTCTCATTTGTGTTGACGTGGCTGCTACATTTGTGCCACGTGGCTAAACACTTAATAAAAATTTTATAATATTAAAATAATTAATTAAAGAAAAGTATTTAAAAAAAAAAAAACCCAGAACCTCTTTTCGTCTTCCACACCCGAGTACCCCTCCATCCCCTCCACCCCCTCCACGGCTAGGGATGGCAACGGGGTGGATCAGGTTCGGATGTGCCATCCCCATACCTGAACCTATAGAATCCTCGAACAAGTTTTCCCCATAACCGAACCTGTTAGGTCACGAATTTTTGATCGGGGAACGGTTTTCCCCATTATGATATTTATATGTTTATTTATATTATTAACTAAATGAAGTATTAAAAAAAAAAGATATTAAATAAACTGCTATTATTAATACAATTGATACAATGCATCTAATAAGTAATATTAAAAATTTATATTACTAAGAAAACATTTACACTCCTAAAAATTATAAGCATATAATTCCTATTATTAATCGTTACATCCCAAATCGTCCAGGGGAGTGGATCCTGTAAGCCTTATATGTATATGCCTATCTCTATCTAGCACGAGGCCTTTTGGGAGCTCACTGGCTTCGGAGTTCATTGGAACTCCAAAGTTAAGCGAGTTCGCGCGAGAGCAATACAAGGATGAGTGACCTACTGGGAAGTTCTCATGTGAGTTCCGAGAAACAAAACCGTGAGGGCGTGGTTGGGGCCCAAAGAGGACAATATCGTGCTACAGTGGAGTCGAGCCTGGGATGTAGTGGGGGCCCAAGTTGGGATGTGACAATTTGGTATCAGAGTCAATCCCTGGGCAGAAGTGTGCCAACAAGGACGTCGGGCCCTTAAGGGAGATGGATTGTTATATCCCACATCGTTCAGGGGAGTGGATCTTGTAAGTCTTATATGTATATTCCCATCTCTACCTAGCACAAGGCTTTTTGGGAGCTCACTGGCTTCGGATTTCATCGGAACTCCAAAGTTAAGCAAGTTCGCGCGAGAGCAATTCCAAGATGGGTGACCCACTAGAAAGTTCTTGTGTGAGTTCCCAAAAACAAAACCGTGAGGGCGTGGTCGGGGCCCAAAGCGAACAATATCGTGCTACGGTAGAGTCGAGCCCGAGATGTGATGGGGACCCGGGCGGGGATGTGACATTAATGATATAAAAGTAAATAATTAATTTCATATTTAATAATGCATGATTATTAACAATCCCTTTTCATATAATAAATATTTATATATTTTATTCATAAATGAAATGGTTTGGTTTCGAGTATGGGTCTGGAGCGGATACCCCAATAACCATAACCGAAACTGAAAAATTTACCCGACGGTTACCCATAACCGTAAAATACCCTAATTTTATACCCAAAATCAAACCATTCAGATCGGTTACTTGCGGGGATCGGATTTGACGGGTTAAATTGCCATCCCTATCCACGGCTCCACCCTGTTCCCCCATAAGTAACAGAACACCCCCCCCCCCGAGATCACCAAACCCATCCCCCAATTTTTCCCCCAGACAAAGCCCATCACTTCCTCTCCCTTCGTCACCAACTCCTTCGCTGCTCTCTCAAAGACGTCTCCCACCTCCATCGTGTCTCCTCATCCTCTTCTAGTTCCCTCGAGACCCAGGGCTTTGTTTGGTTCCCTTGTCGCCCAAAATTAGGGATAAAATTAGGGCTAATAAATTTTTGGGGATTAGGGTTGGGTGCAGGTTGATCTGGGGATAGATAAGGGAAGGGAGGTGAAGGCAGTGGAAGAGATGGAGAAGGTGTGTCGGGGAGGTGAAGAGGGATGAGTGGATTGAAGAAAGGGTGGCTCGGGTGGGTAAGGGGTGGATGATGGGGAATGGGAAAAGGGGGTGCTCGGGTGGGGAAGACGAATGGGGTTCTAGGTTTTTTTTTTTAATTTTCTTTAATTAATTATTTTAATATTTTAAAATTTTAATTAAGTGTTTAGCCATGTGGCACAAATGTGACAAGCACATCAGCACAAATGGGAACCCCATATTTGCCACGTCATCACTTAATGGAACTTAACAGATTTTTTAACGGTTGTACGAAATTGAAATAAAATGATAAGTAAATATATGAAATTGAAATGTTTTAAAGATGTTATAAGAAATTGAAATCGACTCCAAACCTAAAAGGATAAAATGTAATTTACTCTATTCATTAATATGTTGGGTACACGTATCATTTGTTCCAAAAACAACGGATAAAATTTGAGTTCATCATTTTTGCCTTGGAAAAATCCAATCACGCTGGTTAGATTTGTCTAGATCTTCTTAGAGCATCTCCAACAATACCAAATAAATTATTCTAGCTAGTGACCCAAATGTTAATTTGATTAGCCACTACTTCCAACAATACTAACTGTTTTAGCTTAACTTAAAATATTTAAATATTATTTTTTCTAACCTTAACGACCCAAATCTTTGTCTTCTTTTGAAGTCCACAAACAATGAAATTTTTGTGTTTTTTAATGTTTAGTAAAAGTTTAGCTTTTCCTCTCCTCCTAGCCAAATTCACAAAGCTAAAATAGCTAGTCATTTAACTAGACATCCTTCAGCTATAGACCTTGGAAGATACCCTTACTTGGGGGAGTGGAAGGAGAGTAACCTATAGGAACTAAGACATTGCTGGCTTTTCTTTTGCATGTAGTTCCAAAGGAACAGACTCATTAGAATCTTATACAACAGTCCTACAAATTATATTGTGGGACATCTAACATATCAACCTTTTGTGACCCTTTCTTTCATGCGTTTCTGGCTGCCTTATTGCATGAGCCAGCAAGCCAACCTATTCCCATGTCTTTACATGGATCATCCCAGAAGCATGTTCTTTCATTCACTTGCCCTCAATATATAACAAACTCTTCTATCTTTTACATGACACTTTCCTGCCTCACTCTTATGCATGCACATGTCATACACAATATGTGCATGCTCACAGCCGACAAAAAAAAGAAAGTGTCATTACAGTATGAACTGAAGAAAAATATAATAATAAGTGATAAAATTAGAGAAATTGGATGTTGTATGGACAATTATAAAAGTCTTTTGCTGAAATAGGAAAATCAACACTACTAACATGAACTTTGACACGAAAAATATCTTATATGCCCTAAATATATCACTACGTGATCGATCGACAATCTTCAATTCAATTTCATTTTCCCAAAATTCTTACTGTTAAATACATGATATGCATGTTGGACCTTTTGAACATTTAACGTGTTATGTCCCGTTTTGATCGTTGGATTTTTTTTTCTTTTTTGAGCAAAAGCTATTCGCAGTTGTCCTATAATGACCAGTTTTCCTAAAATAAAATGAAAACCAAACAGAGATAATGAGTACATTGACTATGCCTAGGGCTATGAATACATCTTTTTTCTGCATTGATTAAACGCTTACACATGAACTTAAGCATAAGATCTGAGCTCGGTGAATTCAGGATTACATGCTTTCAAACAGTTGCACAGAGTCATAGGCTATATAGCTAGCTTTTGAACATCAATCTGTATGTTTCATATCTTCTATTTGTCTTCTTCTATCTGAACATCTGAATACGATATAATTTATTTATTCCTATTTTCTTTCTTTTGTATATGTTATATATGAATTGTTTGTAATTAGACCCGGTACAAAGCCACCGCAAAGTTTTTTTAACTGAGGCTTACTTTTTTTTTTTTTGAAGCAACTGAGGCTTACTTTTGTAATCTATCTATGGTTCAATTTTCATCGATTTTAATAAATATCGTATCTTTCCTCAAGCTGCAATATTTGTTTCATTGTTCTATTTAACATATTTAGTTTCACAAATTAAACCATCATTAGTGTATAGTTTCTTACATACCTTCAGTTGAATTAATTTTATTTTTGGGGTAATTATGCCAAAGTTCCCCTCATGCAGAGTCTGAGATTTAGGTTATACACGTGCAAACATGGGTCACACGTGGGGAGGGGCAGACTGGAAGAGGGAGAAGAAAACAAAAGAAAGCACAGAAGGTGTGAGAGAAGGCAGATGATACGAGAGATATGGTGATGGGAACAATATATTCTCTACACAAATAAGTACTGTTGAATTTTACCTGTCAATATTTAAATGCCCCCACCCACACACATGCTTGGTTTTCACTTGTCTTCCCATCTGGTCTGAAAAGTCGAGGACCAAGTGATCCTTTGTCTTTTGAAAGATCTAACGATAATTGGGGTTCTGTGAATTTCTGGAGATCGTTTCTATTACCCCCATTTGACTCATGTCCCAATTAACAACATTACGTTGTGTACTAATACATAACTAATCCATCCTGTCATCTTTTGCAAAACCTGTCTCGTATAGTGATACACCCTTGTCTTTGTCTCACTTATTACTTAACCATGATGTTATATATCATTATGTTTAAACCCTAATTGTCTGACCAAGTCCACTCAGTAATTGAAGAGACTCTGTCTCGCTGATGAGAGTAGTAGTGTCTAAATTTGTTTGTAATCTAAATTGAAGTTTAGGAATGCAGATTAACTTTTGGTTTATTTAGCCATTGATTATGTTGATGAATATATATGACATGAGCAGATCAGAAGTTAGTTTTGTTTTGCAGCTTCCGAACGTGGGGTCTCCATGGATATGATGACATGAAGAAGCCCAGCCAGCAGGGATCTCATAAGCATGATCACATGCATATAAATGTACCTTAAATGCTAAGTACAGGCATGAGCAATGAGCTAGTCCAGTGAGAGACTGAGAGTAGCGACACACAAACGTGCATCGTTCCTTCGGTTTTATTTTTTATTTTTTAATCAGAAAATCAAGTAAACTTAAGAAAGCAGATTTCATTTCTTTTAAGCTAAACCCTAAAGTAGTGACTAAACAAGTTTTAAGTTTTCCAAAAAATGAAAATGAAACTAAAAATGAAATAATTATCAAACAATCTCATAGTAAAGGATTTTTTTAAATTACTTCAGTCTATATGAATATTCAAGTGTTTGAATGGCTAGACTTTCAAAATAATTAAAACCAAATCAGGGTTATCTGATATTGGGTTGTTTTTTTTTTTTTATTTTATATTCTTGTGGTGTTATGTTATGACCGTTTATCTATGCATGCGAAATTTATGTCAGATTCATTCCTCTCAAATATCGTTTTGTATATATAAAAGATAGATTATTCAGCAGTGTTTATTTAATTAGCTGATGATTCGAAGTCATTAGAATCTTTTGCTTATACAGAATACGGTCATTAGAATCTTGGATTATATATGAAATCCATAAATAATGAAATTGTTGCCTAGGTACATGATTCGTGGACACCCGTCCTCTCCGTGAGAGAGAGAGAGAGAGAGAGAGAGAGAGAGAGAGAGGTAGATAACTAGATATAGGTGGAGAGGTGGGGTTTAGAATGACGTTGAGGAAGTGGCCTTTCCGGACTGTTATAATAGTTGTGAAAGAAGGGACACGAAAAAATCAAAGCAAATAATTCATCGCCAAATGGGGTTTGGTGATGGTCGTTGGGTCAACTTCAGGTGGTTAACTGAAACCAAAGGTAAATTCCCCCAACTCTAGTTAAACAGGAGGGTCTAATCTTGCCAGAAAAAGCTGGTCTCATCATTAGTGATATATAATTACATGTCTAATTTTATTTCGGTACATACATAAGAATAAATACATACATAAGAATCTGTTATTACGGATAAGAAAAATATATACATAACATACTTTATATAACGAGATTGATCACACGCAAAAATCTCTTCATATGTGAGTGATAAAGATGGAGGGCTAGCTGGCCTACCTTGTTTACTGGTGTCCAACAGGAGGGGTTCTTGTGTCAAAGTGCTCTTCAATCTGTGGTTTGAAAAGAGAAGGGGGGTGTCTAGACCTGCACAAGCCCAAGCGAGCATACATCACATTAGGAGTCTTTTCTTGTCAATCTTGAGAGAGACAGCCTAAGAAGAACCCTTCCAAGTTTCAACCCCATCACCATGAAGAGAGAGAGAAAGAGTGTAGGCCTCACTTTCACACGTGTGAGTGACGTGGGATTTGTTAAAAAGAAAAAGAGGAGAACAACAATAAAATAGTAGTAGGAGCTTGTTAAATTTTAGGGTCAGGGTCAGTCAGGGTTGTTAACTACTTAAAAGCGCCCTCCCTCTCCCTCTCCCTCTCCCTCTCTCCTCTCTTCACCACCCCCACAGAGTCAGTGAGACTGATGAGGTGAGAGGCCGTGTAGGTTTCTGAACACTCTTTGCTATTTTTGCTGTTTCTAGTTTTCTCGCCTGCAAAACAAACTCCTTGCTCTTCCTACCTAGCTTTCACTAGCGCTCTCTCTCTCTCTCTCTCTCTCTCTCTCTCTCTCTCAATTTATTTTTCCAGTCCTTTTCAAAGATGACTTTGTAACAGTTCTTCAATGTAAGAAAATGATGGCTAACAATGGTGCTATATATGCAACAGAAACCCCTAATACCTTAAGCTGTTTCTCCTCCTCCTCTTCTTCTTCTTCTTCTTCTTCTTCAATGGGAATGGTTTATGCCGATATGGGCTCTCTTTCTCTGAGCTCCAAGTATGGAGTATACTCATCAGTTTCTTCCCAGGACAGCAGCCACATCTCTAAGATTTCTGAATCAGAATATGGAAGGGCATTCTGGGGTTTTCCTTCTACCAGAAGTTATGAGGATCACCACAACAGCAGTGACATGAAGGGCTCAGATTATACCAGCAGTGATCACGATAAGAATCCTAATGAGAGTGGGGTGAAAGTTAGTGAGAAGGAAACAGAAAGTGGGCAATCAAAACTGTGTGCCAGAGGGCATTGGAGGCCTGCTGAGGATTCCAAGCTCAAGGAACTTGTGGCTCTCTATGGCCCTCAGAACTGGAACCTTATTGCAGAGAAGCTGGAAGGAAGATCAGGTAAGAAAAATGTGAGAAATTGTTTAGTCCTTTTGTCTGTAGTTATGTCTTCTTTTTGGAAGTGATTTTGACACTCGCGTTCTTCCACTACACTCCTTTTTAACCTTAATTCTTGGATTGAATAAACCAGATTTCCACCCAAAAAAAAAGAATAAACCAGATGAGAAGTGCACGAGAAAACGAATCACTGCTATGTTTTCTCTTTGATTTCACAATTTTCACTCTAATCTATAATAATTCATATGTTTTTGCATATTTGTGTTTGTTAAAAAGGTAAGAGCTGCAGATTAAGATGGTTTAACCAGCTGGACCCAAGAATCAACAGAAGAGCTTTCACTGAGGAGGAAGAAGAAAGACTAATGCAAGCTCATAGAATATATGGCAACAAGTGGGCCATGATAGCCAGGCTCTTTCCTGGAAGAACTGATAATGCTGTGAAGAACCATTGGCATGTTATCATGGCCAGGAAGTACAGAGAGCAATCCAGTGCTTATCGGAGGAGGAAGCTAAACCAAACTGTTTACAGAAGCATGGAGGAAAATCCAAGCTTCAATGCAGCCTCGAGGAGTACTGAACCTCCACCACCTTATGGTGGTCTTAGTCTCCCCAATGGCGGCCTCGGCGGCAGTGGTTCTATATCTTCTTTTTCATATGGAACAAGCTATGATGGTGTTGTTGGTTATGGGGCTGATTATTATGGCTCAAATGGTTCACAAAACTTGATTAGTGTGGAAGAAGAAGCAATCACAAGGAAAAAGTTGCTTTCTCATAATAATAGTGGATTTTGTTCACAACAAGAAACTCCTTTTGAATTCTTCCGTGGTATGTCGTTGTTCTTATTCTTTTTAATTTATCACCTTTCCATTTGTCTAAAACCCTCTTCCAATAAGATTACTTCAATCTGAAATGTCACACTAGCCGTATCTTAAGTCTATAATCACGCATTATCACGTGTATGATTAACTTTGGATAGCGACGGATATCATATCCTATATATAATCATGTATTCTCATGTGTATGATTAACTTGGGATATCGACACGAGGATGTCCCAGTTGCAGCAAAGTCTCAAAACACATAATGGTGGTTGTGTTATTGCAGGTCCGAAGAGCAATGAGGTGATGGGGATGATGAGCCAGAACCGATGTTGGGATGGTTCAGGTGAGATGGAGGGTCATTCGTATGGGGGTATGTATACCCACCATCCACCTCCAAACATGAATGTCACGACAATGCAACAGTCAAACTTCCACAGCCTTGTTCATCAAAAGTACTCAGATTCTTCATGTCAAGTTTCAGGCGGCAAGCCCTCAACATCAGCATCAGCTGCTGACAGAGTTGTTGGCGGCGGCGGCGGCGGCAGCAGCCACCGTGAGACGAGCATTCCGCCACCGCCCTTCATTGATTTTCTTGGGGTAGGAGCCACATGAAGTGAGAACTCAAGAAAAAGCTTAATAGGGTTTTTTTTCTTCGTTTTCCTTCACTTGAACCATCAGAAGAAAAAGAGGCATAATGTGTATGTGGTCCAAGAAAAAGTATGAAGCAATAAAGGGAAAAAAAGAGAGAAGGCTTCTTGTTGTTTTAGTTAAGCTTAGCTGACAGTGAAAAATCTGCATCATTCCCTTTTAAGTCATATCCCACCACCATCTTTTCAATGTAACCCCAAACTCTCACATGAGACCCCCTCACCAAAAGGTGATCCAATAAATTAGATTATTGTCACACATTGACTTGTCACTCTTTTTCCATGTTTTCTTCTTTTCTCTATAATAGTTTCCATGGAGCTCAAGAGATGAAGATCAAACTAACTTAAAATATGGTAGAAGTCGCACTCCTTTTGTATCCCCTAACCCTTGAATAAATCAAGAGAAAACTAAGTGACGATAACAAGATAATGAGTAAAGAAGGTTTAAAGAAAGACAAAACGAAAGTGAAAATCGCTATCTTATCAAATTTTGTATTTGAGTAAAGGTTAAGAAATTAAATAGGGGAAAAGGTGATAGAATAGGGATGATGATGAAATAATGAGGTAAACAAAGATAATAATAGGGTCGTTGGATTAGAACTATTTGGAACATCCTTTTCTTTCCCACGGGGACTGAAAAACTCAGGCACAATTTCTGCAACTGAAGACTATCCTATCATATGCTAATCTTACTGTGAGGGGTAGAGAGAGAGAGAGAGAGAAAGAGAGAGAGAGAGAGAGAATTCGCTCAATGCACATGGGATTAGCCGTTTGGAACTGTGTTAAATAGTACTTACTACTATTCTGCTGAGGGATGGATAGGATAGGACATGAGAGTCCAGGATTTCCTAAGGATATTACAGATATTGCTGAAAGCCTGGAACAAGTAACGTCAGTGGAAAGTAATGCACACTCAAAGTAGCCTATTCCCATCCAATCCAATGCGTATTGAACTGGTTCAGTAATGTAAAACACAATTAGACTGAGATTTCGTACGCAAGTTTTATTTCAAATGTCTGTCGCCCAGAACAGGAAAATATTTGAGTGGTCCTGGTTCCAGACTCCATGCATCGACGGAATTCGACTTGAAAGCTCTCAATCCATGTCAGCTGAGACTTGAGATTGATGGAGGAGGTCTCACAAGGCTTAACTAGTATTTGGGCCTTGGCCTTCGTACAAGATTCCAATGAGTTTAAAGCTTGTTGTCACTTGTCACCAGAATGAATGTACCGCATGACCAATTTGTTCGGAATATTGGATCCTCGAATCACCCCTCAATTGGGTGAGAAATTATTGGCCGTGGCTACTCGTTCCACCTCACACATCCGCCCTAGACACATAAACATCCCACCTAGACCCTCCCACGCTCTCCTAGTCCCAATGATGGGTCATTGGCCGAACAACCATGTGATTCGGGCATCGAGACCGTAGAACTCCTCCGCTTGGGTCCAAGTAGGTTACATAATTTGTCAACTGAACTTTATAGCAAAACCTGATTTCAACCCGTACATGGCATGTTTATTTACTTGTAACGGAAAAAATAATAAATCAGAGAAGCTATGAATAGTAGGGTATTGAAGTATCTATTATTATTGGTGGTAGGGTTTGTCTAGTTGTCATTGTTTAGTTGGTGATGGATAACAACTCATTGTCATCTTACTTTCGGCTAGGGTTAGCTGCTTGTTTGTTTATTTTAGGCTTATTTAAGAGCAATATTCCCTCATCATGTAAAGCTAGGTATTAGTTTAAGTTAGAGATAGTGGAGGTCAGGTCTTCACTCATGCTTGCTGAGCTGCCATCCCTGTCCGCACCATTCCTCCACTTTCTTTCTTGTATTCCTCTCCTATTTATGGTTGATCTTGTAAACTATTTTATACATGATATATACATAAAATTGTCCACATGGTATCAGAGCAGTGATTCCTCTTGGACCTGCTTCTGTGTTCTTCCGAAAAACCCACCAAATCCAAACCAGTTGAGCCATTATGGCCATACCAGCAGAAAAAACTTCAAAAAACGAAACCATGGATACCAATCCAATTCAACGTTTGAGCTCTGTGCTTCTAAACGAATTCAACTACCTGCCCTGGTCACGAGCTATTTCTCTCGCTCTTGGAGGATGTGGAAAGCTCCATTCATTCAAAAGGATAACATCATCCCCGAAACAACTGCACCGGATTATGCAGCATGGGTATCCCAAGATCAACTTATCATGTCTTGGCTGTTAAACTCTATGGAACCAAAGATGGCTGAGATTTTCAGCTACTCAGTATCATCTCACCAGCTTTGGAATTCCGTACGAGACATGTATGGAGATCTAAACAATGTTGCGCGAGTCTTTCAGCTGAAGAAAGATCTTACGGAATTACAACAGGGAAATCTCTCTTTTGTTCAACATCTTGGCAACTTGAAGGCCAAATGGAATGAATTGGATCTCTACAGACCTCATACCACGGACACAACCATTCTTTTAAAGCGTGTTGAAGCAGACAAAGTGTTCCAGTTGCTTGTCAGCATTGGACCATATTATGAAGACCTTAGAAGCCATCTCTTAATGACACCTGAACTTCCCACTTTACAGATGGTCTGCAACGTTATTCAACGTGAAGAAGTAAGAAAGAAGGTCATGAACACAGACATGGTCATTGGAGAATCAAATTTTAGGCCATCAGAAGCAAGAGCCTTCACCTTCTCCAGACCATACAAGGGAAAACGACCAGACTTAAAGTGTTCTCACTGTGTGAAGATAGGTCGTACAGGTATTGGACACATAAAAGAGAAGTGCTGGATTCTTTATCCAGAACTTAAACCTAAGTTCAATGACGATGGAAGAGCACCAAGAAACCAAATGAAGCCTGCCTACACTCCTAGAGGAAATCTTGTTTGCGACAATGTCTCCAATAATGTGATAAACTCTTCCTCTAGTCCCATTGATCTCATAAATAAATTCGCTAACTTCTTGCAACAGAAACAAGGAGCAACAAATCATGAAACTCCTTCAGCCATGCTCGGCAAGTTTGCTGGCTTCCTCGAACAATCAAACTCAGTGTCACAAAATGACATGCCAGGTATTATTGCAACTATCTCCACTGCTTTGGATCTTCGTAGTAGTTGTGATTTTTGGATAGTTGACTCAGGAGCTTCAGATCACATGACTAACGATGCATCTTTACTAAATGATTTTCAAAACTTTTCCACTCCTTCTTTTGTCTCCGTAGCTAATGGCACCAAAGTTCGTATAGTAGGCAGAGGGAAACTCAAAATCTTCTCGAGTAAAAAAGAATCCCTTGTCATGCATGTCCCTTCTTTTCCTTTCAAACTATTGTCAGTAGGAAAAATAACACATTTGCTAAATTGTCTTGCAATTTTTTCAACTCACTATGTGATTTTCCAGGACCAAGTTTCGAAGGAAACGATTGGTAAAGGGTTCTTCCTCAATGGACTGTACTATGTCAAATTCTCTTCAAGTTTCCCAAAAAGTTTCTACATAAACTCAAGCACTGTAAACAAGGAGCAGTTGTGGCACATGAGATTAGCTCACCCTTCTTCACATGTTATGTCTTTTCTTTTTCCTAGTTTCTGTAAAGTGATTCCAGATTGTGAAGTTTGTCAAAAATCTAAGTTCACCAAGTTACCCTTTCCCCACTCTCTCTCTAGAGCTACCAAAGCCTTTGAAATAGTCCATTCTGACATTTGGGGACCTGCCACCTTTGAGTCCTTTGATGGTTACAGATTTTACATATCGTTCATTGATGATTTCTCTAGAACTACTTTTGTGTATTTACTTAAATTCAAGCATGAAGCTTTCCAGTGTTTCAAAAATTTTCATAAATTAATTCAAAATCATTTTAACTCTAAAATTGGCATCTTAAGGTCTGATAATGGGTCTGAGTACACTTCCAAAATCATGACAACTTACTTAAGTGAGCATGGAATTTTGCAACAAACAAGTTGTGTAGGAACGCCACAACAAAATGGCATTTCAGAAAGAAAGAACCGAGATTTGCTTGAAAAAACACGATCACTAATGTTACAAGCAAAAGTTCCAAAGAAGTTCTGGTCTCAAGCTATACAAACCGCTGCATACATCATCAATCGCCTTCCTAGTAGAATCTTGAAGTTCAAATCTCCTTACCAAATTCTCAAGGGGAGAGAAATTGACATAAGTCATCTCCGTGTGTTTGGATGTGTATGCTATGTGCACATTCAAACTATTCACCGAGATAAACTTGATCCAAGGGCTATCAAATGTGCATTCGTAGGTTACTCAACTTCCCAAAAAGGATACAAATGCTACGACTCTAAGACCATAAAGGTATGTGTATCCAGGGATGTGCGTTTTGATGAAACTCACTCCTTCTTTCAAATGCATGATGATGAACCTCAGGGGGAGCTCTCATATGAAGTGTTTCCTACCCCTCTCTTCCTTGATGATACAAGGCTGTCAACACCGCAAAATGAAGCTGTTGAGATAGAGCCAGCTCCTGAAAGTATGGAAGCAGATAATGAAGAAGTCATTCTCGAAAGGAGAGAGCCTCAACTTGAACAACCTCCTCCTCCACGAAGGAATCCTTCTCGAAACAGACAACCTCCAGCCAGACTTGATGATTTTGAAATCTACACGCCTAGACATCCTATTGGACAAATGGTTTTTCATAGCAAAAGCTTTCCATCTCATGCTGTCTTTGTGACCAAGTTATCCCAAAATTCTGAGCCTCGATCCTTCGAAGAGGCACACCAATCTCCTGTATGGAGGCTAGGGGTGGAAAAAAATCCCGAAAATCCCGAACCGAACCGAAAAAATCCCGATCCCAAACCAAAAATTTCCCAAACCGAAATTCCCGAAATTTTCGGGATGCTATCCCGAACCAATCCCAAAATTTCGGTATGGGATTCGGGATTGGCTTCTCGATATTTCGGGAATCCCATACCAAACCGAAAATATATAATATTAATTATTATATATATATATATTTATACATATATATATATTATTCTTTTATAATTGATGCTAGTAGTTTCTAATTCATGCTCAGCAACCTAGAATGCCCTACACCTTGCATATTTTTCATGTTCTGTTTGATATTCATGTGGATTTTATTATTGCTGCTGCCATGGCTGATGATTTCAGAAGGCTTGATTCTTTTGTCTCTCAACAGATTGCAAAAAGAGTTTAATTAATTTGAATTTTGACTATGATAAAAAGAGTCAAGCATGCCAGTGTTCAATTAAATGGTAGTGTGAATGAAATGAAATTCCTAGTTCATGAATGTGTTCTTGAATTATATATTTGAAGAACAATTCATAATTTCATATTTCAATTTGGGATTCCCGATTTGTCCCAAAATCCCGAAAATATTTCGGGATTCCCGAAAATTTGGTTTGGGATTGGTCTTCAAATTCCCATCCCGAAAAATTTCGGTTTGGGATTCGGGATACTAGTTTTGGTATGGTATCCCATACCGAACCACCCTAGGCAAGCCATGCTTGAAGAACTGAAGACACTTGATGAAAATCAAACTTGGAGCATTGTTTCTCTGCCAAAAGGTCAACGTGTGGTTGGGGCAAGATGGATTTATAAGACCAAATTTCACTCAGATGGAAACATAGAGCGGCATAAGGCAAGGTTAGTTGCAAGGGGCTTCACACAAACCTTCGGAGTAGATTACAAAGAAACCTTTGCCCCTGTGGCAAAGATGAACACAGTTAGAGTGCTTCTTTCGATGGCTATCAATTCAAACTGGTCTCTACATCAAATGGATGTAAAAAATGCCTTCCTACATGGAGAGTTAGAAGAAGAGGTATACATGCGACTACCACCTGGTCATGAACGAGAGAAGGAACAAGGAATAGCCTGCAAGCTTCACAAGGCTATTTACGGTCTCAAGCAATCTCCAAGGGCTTGGTACTCAAAACTTAGTTATGTCCTTATGTTATCCGGCTTTAAACGAAGCAATGCAGATTCTTCAATGTTCACTAGGATTGGTACGCATGGAAGATTGGTGGTACTTGTTTATGTTGATGATCTTATTGTCACGGGAGATAATCCAGAAGAAATAACTGCTCTCAAAGCCACATTACATTCAACCTTCAAAATCAAAGATCTTGGCAGACTTCGATACTTTCTTGGAATCGAAATGGATCAATCTCCAACTGGTTTGTTTCTAAATCAACAAAAGTACGTTCTAGATCTTTTAGAAGAAGCAAATATGATGCATTGCAAGCCTGCCAAAACACCACTACCAACAAATTTCAAGGATGAAACCTCAGGCATCCAGCTTGAAAATGCATCGGAGTATAAAAGGTTGGTAGGAAAACTTATCTATTTGACTATAACCCGACCTGACATTGCTTATGCTGTTAGCTTTGTCAGCCAGTTCATGCATTCTCCCTCATCTCATCATTTGCAACTAGTTAAAAGGATCCTTCGATACTTGAAAAGCTCAATATCTACTGGGATTTTCATGCAAAACAACGGACACTTCACCATTGAAGGATACACAGACTCTGATTGGGCAGGCAATGTCCTTGATCGCAAATCCACAACTGGTTATTGCACTCTTGTTGGTGGTAACCTCGTTACGTGGAAGAGCAAAAAGCAATCTGTTGTAGCTCGGTCAAGCGCAGAAGCTGAGTACCGTGCAATGGCATCGACTGCATGCGAACTAATTTGCCTAAAGAGGTTGCTACGTGATCTTGAAATCATCTCCTCCAAACCAATTCTTCTTCACTGTGACAATCAAGCAGCAATGCATATTGCTGCCAACCCCGTCTTCCATGAACGCACAAAGCACATCGAGGTTGACTGTCATTTCGTTCGCAACCAAGTTCAGTCCAAGCTATTACAAACTGTATTTGTTCGTTCCAGTGATCAACTTGCCGATGTGTTCACCAAGCTTCTGCCTTCTGCACAACTTGATCGTCTTCTCTTCAAGCTTGGATCCAGAAGAACTCTCGATCCAGCTTGAGGGGGAGTATTGAAGTATCTATTATTATTGGTGGTAGGGTTTGTCTAGTTGTCATTGTTTAGTTGGTGATGGATAACAACTCATTGTCATCTTACTTTCGGCTAGGGTTAGCTGCTTGTTTGTTTACTTTAGGCTTATTTAAGAGCAATATTCCCTCATCATGTAAAGCTAGGTATTAGTTTAAGTTAGAGATAGTGGAGGTCAGGTCTTCACTCATGCTTGCTGAGCTGCCATCCCTGTCCGCACCATTCCTCCACTTTCTTCCTTGTATTCCTCTCCTATTTATGGTTGATCTTGTAAACTATTTTATACATGATATATACATAAAATTGTCCACATGGTATCAGAGCAGTGATTCCTCTTGGACCTGCCGTTGCTTATGTGTTCTTCCGAAAAACCACCTGATTTCAACCCGTACATGGCATGTTTATTTACTTGTAACGGAAAAAATAATAAATCAGAGAAGCTATGAATAGTAGGGTGTGTGATGTTCCGAAAGAAATAGGAAACCCTGCTTCTCCTTGTTATTGAATGGGGAAAGTAACGAGACTAGTACGAAAGATCAATCAGAAAGACACCAAATCACGATCACGTGGTTTATTACCATCAGACGATGGACAAGATGATATGAAATCACTAGTGTAATATCTAGAATTCCCGCAGCAACCAGGAAAATTTGAAGCCAAAACATAGACCGAATGGTTGTCACCCACGACGAGAGCTTCATCTCCATTGCTTTTTACCTCAACTTGGTGCACAATAGATCCATCTTCATTACTGAAGTAAACCTGAATTCCTTCGTCAGCGGCCTCCCAAAAAACCTGTCACCGCCTATAAAATCTTAGGACGTGCAATAAGTAACCCATGATTGACTCCACCAGATATGCATGATCTATTGAAACTTCAAATGGATTGG